>NW_021207334.1:0-2349 GCF_002162155.2 Triticum dicoccoides
CACCATCATGTACAAGGCAGTGCACGTGACATACGAAGCGTCCCCGAGTCGGCATAGCCAAGGACTCTTTAAGAAACAACGAGACCACTGTAAAATCGACCGTGAATAGGCGGACCACTAGACGTCGAACCCCAATTTCATATCATACATCTGTTGGAAAGATATCCTAAGAGCTACTTGAATTCCCACCTATGAAACTCCCGAAATAACTTGTTTATGCACAAACCACATAAACACTTTGATTTTCAAAGGTACTTTGACTTTTCAAACATGCTTCGAACGAGGAATCACGCTAGAATTGATAACATCCAAGTACATGGATTTGACCGAAAACTCTCCATTCTTAGTTAGTTTCCAGCATAACTGGCCGGGCTGTTGACACAGCTGAACATCCATCAATCTTCTCACAAGATTGAGCCAGGCTTCCCAACGGTTTCCCACTAGCGTCCTCCGAAATTGAGTATTGAGCGGAGTGGACTGCCGTACTGTTGCAACGTACGCGTCTCTACACTGAACAATGCTATACAGAGAAGGATATTGGAGTGCGAGGGGCGTCTCCCTGGCCATGTATCCTCCCAGAATCTCATAGCGGTACCTTTTCCAACTATGAACCTTGTCCTGTTGAAAAAGAGTGATTTAACTCTCATCAATCCTTTACAAAAAGTCGAATCAGTCGCCCTCACTGTCACCTGGGACAAGGTTCTGGAGTGAAGGTACTTGTTGCGCGGGAGCTGAGCCCATGTGGCCTCCGTCTCTATAGAAAGCTTAAACAACCACTTGCTAAGAAGACATATGTTCTTTACCTCCAAATTTTCTACCTAGACCCCCTTGGTCTTTCGGCCTACAAATGATATCCCATTTAGCAAGTCTTTACTTTCGTTTTAGTTCATCACTCTGCCAGAAGAAGCATGATCGATAGAAATCTAGCATTTTTCGGACTCCAACAGGTACCTCGAAAAAGGAGAGTAGAAACATGGGCATACTCGTGAGGACCGAACTAATGAGAATTAATCGACCTCGGTATGACATCAGCTTGCCCTTCCAGCATCTCACTTTCTTTTCAAATCGATCCTCAATGCACTTCCATTCCCTGTTGGTCAGCTTACGATGGTGGATTGGTATACCTAAATACGTGAAAGGTAAAGCCCCCAATTCACACCCGAACAATTGTTTGTACGCATCTTGGTCATCATTAGCTCTTCCAAAACAGAACAATTCGCTCTTATGGAAGTTAATCTTTAACCCGGTCAATTGTTTGAATAAGCATAACACCAGGTTTCACGCTTTTGCCAAGTCATGCTCCATGAAGATAATAGTATCATCAACGTACTGTAGGATGGATACACCTCCGTCAACTAAGTGCGGAACGAGGCCACCTACCTGCCCCGCATCCTTAGCCCTTCCTATGAGAATTCTCAACATATCGGCCACTATGTTGAATAGAATAGGTGACACCGGATCTCCTTGCCTCAGTCATTTGTGTGTTTGGAAGTAGTGACCTATGTCATCATTCACTTTAATCCCAACACTCCCTTTTTGCGTGAAAGAGTCTACCTGGTGTCTACAGGTTGGATCAAAATCTTTCATACACAAAGCCTGTTGAAGGAAAGGCCATTTGACCTTATCGTACGTTTTCTCAAAGTCCACTTTGAAAAAAAAACTCCGTCTAGTTTTTTCGTGTGGATTTCATGGAATGTTTCATGCAGGACGACGACCCCTTCTAGGATGTTTCTGTCCGCATGAAAGTAGTCTGGGGCGGTTGCACTACAGAGTGCGCAATTTGTGTAAGCCTATTAGTCTCGACCTTGGTGAAAATTTTGAAACTTACATTAAGAAGACAGATAGGCCTGAGCTGCTAAATACGGACGGCCTCTGTTTTCTTAGGAAGTAAAGTTATCACTCCAAAATTTAATTGAAACAACTGTAGCTGTCCAAAGAATAACTCATGGAACATCGGAAGCAAATCCCCTTTGATAATGTGCCATCACTTTTTATAAAACTCCACCGGAAAACCATCCGGCCCTGAAGCCTTATTGTTCTTCATTTGTGAAATGGCCTCAAACACCTCTTCCTCCGTAGATGGGGCGGTCAATATATCATTCTCGTCCGCCGCAAGTTGAGGGACATCCTCAACCCTGGACTCATCTAAGGATACGAAGTTATCCTCCAGAGGCCCAAACAACTGCATGTAGTAATTAGTTATATACACTTTTAGGTTCTCCTGTCCTAAAATCGTCCCCTCATCCCGCCCAAGCTGAAATATCCTCTTCTTTCAGTGTTTACCATTTGCAATCATATGAAAGAATTGAGTATTGTCATCCCCGTGGACGATTTTGTGAACCTTAGCTC
>NW_021207335.1:0-1896 GCF_002162155.2 Triticum dicoccoides
ACCCAAAATAATTCCAAAATTTAATAGGGCACTCATATAGTCCTATGTTGCCTCTGTAAATAAAATCAGGGGGAGGCAGCGTATATCGTTTTGCACACAAAGGTGACAGGTTCCCTCTCGGAACCACGAGGCTTGTTGAGAGAATCTCCGGTTTTGCAAGAAGCTTATACCAAAACTTGTCCCAATTCAGCCAAAAATTATACATATGAAAATAGGGTTTATATTATCCCAAACATCTCGCTACCTAGACCAATAATGTACTATGATTTGAATTCAACATAAAATGGATACAAATATTTGAATTGGAGAGCGTATGGTACATGTAGTTCGTAGTGAAATATGATTACTGCTATATGCATGTTTTTTGTTATCAAGATAATATTTAATTTATTGTATAACTTGACAACAATCGTATTCAAATAAGGAAAACTGATTCAAATTTAGTCCATATGGTAGACGACAATATATATGTTCACATGGTGGAGTAAAATGTTCATATATGATGGAAGATCAAAATGTACGACTACATCAATTATAAACCGCAAGGTCACCTAACGATATATTCGAATTCAGCATAACATGGATTCAAAAATTGAAATTCGAGATCATGGCATCTGTAATCATATAAAAAGGGACATTACTCTTTCTTTGGTGGGAATTGATTTGTTTTTTGTTGTTGTTGAGGGAAGTGCGAATCGATTTGGTACTGTGCAGGGTAATCTTGTTCTCTCGATTTTTTTTACATTTTTCTTGTAGTGTTTTCAATGGCATCTATAGCAATATAGTAAAAGGGGACATGACTCTCTTGTGTCTTGTATGAATTGTTTTTTTACACGTTAAGTTTGTTCTGCCGAACAAGGAATCCGCACCTTGTTATCCCGAAATTTTCAAGCTCGACTATCTTTTGTCTCACCTGCTTTGAAACTCCCGCTTCTTCAACCCGCGCCGCGCCTTGTTATCCCGAAATTTGGACGCGCATGAGAACTCCCTCCTCATCCGAAATTGCTCCCGCAGCCCAGACACGCGAAATCCCCCTTCTACCCCTCAGCCGGAAATGAAGCTCCTTGTCGCGGTGTCAAAACCGGTGGGGGTACGCTGGTAACTTACACTACATTTCGGACAAGCGCGTCCCTAAGCTTGGCTCCCCCTCCCCCTTCGCCCCCCATTCGTACACCAAGGCCGCCAAAACCCGCGAAACCCCACGCTCCTCCGTCGGCCTCCCGGCCGCCTCCTAGCCGGAGACTCTTCCCCGACTATGTCGTCCACCGCAACAGCTTGCCATCCCTCATCCACCGCACCGGATGAGGATCCGTTGTCGATCTCGTCGTCCCGCCGGATCAGCCGCCCCGTCCTCCACCTCCAAGGAGCTGCCCCAACGTTCGCCTCGTCTATCGCGCCACCTCAATCCCCACAGCGCCATCTTGACCTGCCCCACCAGAACTACAACACCCTCACCAATTCCTCCGATGAAGCCGAGGCCAACTCGGCGCCACCAAGGAGGTTCTGCACACACCGCTGCATTTTATCTTTTATTCGATCTCACGGGGCTGCCGGTGCTTGATACCGAGCAGACATGGCGTGTCTCCATCAACGGTGCCATTGCCGGCCACATCATCCACGACGTCTCTCCCCCATGTCGTTGCTTCCACGGTGGCGACTTCCATAACGGGCACTAGCTGTAGCTACTCCGGCTCTCGCTCGCGCTGCGGCTCTATTCTTGCTATCGCTTGCGCTGCTGCACTGCTCTTTCTTTCATTCGTGCTGCTGCTCTGCTCTTGCTCTCGCTTGCGCTGCTGCTGCACGACCTCCGGTAGCTACAGGAGTTTCTGCTTTAGCACTCGCTCGCGGTGCTACTGCACGACTTGCTCTCTGCTAGTGCGTTCCCTGCTCGAGCGT
>NW_021207336.1:0-1615 GCF_002162155.2 Triticum dicoccoides
GGGACCGTTTGCGCCTTTTGGCTCACGTATATGATAGTGTCGCTAGCATCCATATGATAAAGAGCCCGGGCTGACATGACTAGTCGTAAACCCAGAGTGGCACAGACTTACAGGGACAGGCATCCATGACCCAGCTTCGAACGTGTCGGTCATCAGCAAGTGGGTCCGGGCTGTAGCACTGGGCTAGCAGGACTCCGGTAAACCGGGCTGTAGCGGGCTAACAGGACTCCGGTACTCAAAGCGTGACATTTCCCCGAAGGGACAGACACAGGAACGAAGAAGGACACATGCCGGCCAGCCTAAGTGTTCCAGAGCAGTAGCAAGCTACCATGGCTCAGCGGTAACACTAGGAGACATTTCCCGGTAAGAGAGGCTACTAAAGATAAACAACTAGATAGTCAAATCCCACACATACCAAGCATTTCAATCATACACACAATATGCTCGATATGTGCAAATACAACGAAGCATCACAACATGACTCTATGACACAAGTACTTTATTTAAGGCTCAGGGAGCCATACATATCATACACACAGGTACGGGTCTCACGACCCAACATACAAATCATACAGTCATACAAGCCAACAGCGGAAGTACTTTGTCTGGGTACAGACAACTAGTAAAATAAAAGAGGCTTGGAAGCCTAACTATACTACGTGGTCCATCACAAGCTCAGGGTCACCACCTGGGTCTTTAGCCTACTCGTTGATGTCAACGTCTACATAGAACCCATCAGAAGGGGTTGCAGCGTCTTCTGTAAAAATGTAGATTATAGCAACATGAGTACAAAGGTACTCAGCAAGACTTACATCAGAAGGGTTGGTGCAGTTATTGCAGCAAGCCAGCTTTGACTCTTGGCTAGGCTATCCTACGATACTCCAACTTGAAATAGTTTTGCGCACACGAGTCCACTATTCACCACTTCAATACACTACCGAGGATCCACCTCCGTCTTCCTACGGAAGAGCCATCCTCGGCACTCACACTTATCTTGAGGCTTTTAGTAGTTTCCATTTACTTGTCTATGAACTGTATAGGCAACCAAGTAGTCCTTTACCGCGGACGCGGCTATTCGAATAGATCATGTTAACCCTGCAGAGGTGTACTTCTTCATACATGTTTCCACCACTTAGCGTCTGCACACGACATGTGCTCGGCAGACTTCAAGCGAAAGCCGACGTGGGTGTAGACCACGACCTACCTAAACACTTAAGCCTCTAGTCCAGGTTTATCGCCTATTCAGGTTCCATCCGCAGGGAGTCCGGCCGAGGTTTCCCATACGGCCCCGAACGATGTGAACAGGGTTCCCGAGATACCTAACGGGTATTCGGTACACCCGGCCACGTACCTACCGCATCACAGCCCACCCCTACGGTCAGCGCTGTCCACGGCCTCCAGTAGGCTACAAACACCAGAAACTACTTGCAACTCCTGGACAGAGAGCTAGGGTGAATAAGAAGTCGAGCGGGGTCATATTTCAGGGCCCAATGTATGGTAGTAGCTGATTCTTAAATCACACATACAGATCTCAGTGCTTAAGGTCGGCTTCAATGAAACAACCCACCATGTACTCCTACATGGCCTCTCATCGATACCTTTACCAAATCGTGTT
>NW_021207337.1:0-777 GCF_002162155.2 Triticum dicoccoides
AAAAAAGATAAAAATGTAAAAAAAAATAAAAGAATATAATTTGCCACGTGATATGTGGTCTAGTTGTTGAGAAAATTTACAAATATAAATTTCGACTTTATTTGTAAAATCTCTCTGGAAATTTGTAAAATGGGCATAACTTTTGCATACGAACTCGGATTAAAAAGTTTTATATATGAAAAATCATCTACTCGAAAAGTTACATCCGAATTTAACTGGGGGAACCCCGTTAAACATTTTCAAAATCCCCAAAAAACTAACACAAAAAAAGTTACGGGGCTTTCAAGATCTAGAGGCAAAAAATTCAAAAAAAAAGGTTTGGGATACTTCGTACGTATGCATGACCGATTTGGGATGATTCCAAGGGAAACAAAACAAACCTTTCTCAAATTCATTGCGGCAACTTACACCTAGTGCACTTGAACTTGGAGAAAGTCACTTCTTTCATCAAAGCATAAGCTTCATGAATGGAACACGAAGGCATTGCTTACAAGGTTTTCAACACTAGGTTGATGTTCAGCATGAATCATGGGGGAGACAAAAATGCTGCTGATGGGCTCAACAACAACTCATCAGAATTTTCCATATTACCGGACTTCCACCATCATGTGAACACGGTGATAGCAATGGTCAGACCAAAAGATGTAATGGTGTATGCTCGAGGGATCAACCACGAGTAAGACAACATTACGAAAATCGTTGGTTCTGATTTGACTTGACGATAGCCCATACTCAAGTCAAAGTCTTGACAAGGCAATAGATCCAACAACTGATCAC
>NW_021207338.1:0-1491 GCF_002162155.2 Triticum dicoccoides
AGGATCACGTGTTACTAATCAGTAGACTTATAAGATTGTTGGATTTAAGTCTCAGTTCAGTTCCTACTACTTCCGTATGTTAATTGTTGATCTCGGAACCTTGATATTGTGCTTCTGAGTGGTTATACCACCATTTTTGTGAATGTCTCAAATCTTTTCTGAGCATTTACAGCCGTTATGCTGTCCGAGTCATCCCAGGTTTCTAAGTAGTCTGATGCATTTGCAAATCCTTTCTTCCCGTTTCAATGTTCCCATGGGCCAGATTAACCACACTAATCAGTGAGTTGAGGTACTCCGTTACCTTGACATATATGTTGGAGATATTATTATGACCCTAGGTGTCTTAGGGGATCATCTAGTAATCTAGCCATGATTTGTGTCCTAGTGTGATGATTCTGGCCTTTATTCTCAAAAGCATCCTGTGATGCCATTTAGTTAGTAGGTATTCTGTTCCTGGGTTCTTGAACCCGAGATTCACTCTACCTACTTCATGTTGATAGTAATTGCTAGTGCCTTTAGGATATTAGTAACCTTTGCGATACTCCTTGAAGTCCGTGGTATATCCTTCTTCCAATTACCATGAACCATTCTTGGCAGGAGTTCTTCTGAACCAAAAGATGACAACAAGAGTGCTCTCGATGAGTTCTCCATTCATAAATCGTGACTCTGCCAGTTCTACCTTTCTGCATGGGTTATCCGGAAGAAATATGTTGAACTTCGTTCGACATGCTAATCCATGCATCCACAACTCAGAAAATCATATGTTCTTTTGAGTTGTCCCATCTTAGTTGTTTCTGACCTTCGTCTATCAATTGATAGTCAAGAGTATGCGTGCGTTCGTTTATCGATGCCTATTACTCTTGTGGTCCGTCAAGCCATTCTATCGCGGAATGACTAGGAGAAACAAACTCCAGTACCTCTTCCATATCCAGGATTGGGTCAAAGAAGTCGTACTCCGCAGATCAAAATGCCAATCCAGCTTTTGCTCTGTTCTACCTTGGAGTATTACCATCTTTTATATCGGGATTGTTATAGGAATTATACACCATCCTATGAACTCTTGGTACAGTGATACTTCTTGCCATCACTGTTCATCCCTCGGTTCCTGTGTTATTGTAACTGCAATGCCGACAAGTGAATCGTGGTGTGTGAAATCAATACTCCTAGCAACCTCGTTGCTTGGTAGTTAAAGGACAATAATTTCATTCTAGCGTGTTGGGTTTTGAATCATCCTTCTAGGACTGATCGTGCTACCTAGTCCTTATTTCGGTGCACCCTTCGATTGATGAGTTAGGATCTTGTCAAGTCCTCACTCATTTGATCATATCGTCTTGCCCTCAAAAGCGAGATTGTTCTCGAGCTTAGTAACATACCGGTGGTTCGTGATTTTCCGAATATCTTCTCGGAAGTATTACCAGGTTGTCACCTGACTGCTATGTTGAGCTCGTGATCAAGTCGGGTTCTTGTGAACCACCCTTTCTCCAAGAATCT
>NW_021207339.1:0-1088 GCF_002162155.2 Triticum dicoccoides
TAGCGGGCTAACAGGACTCCGGTATTCATCGCGTGACATTTCCCCGAAGGGACAGACACAGGAACGAAGAAGGACACATGCCGGCCAGCCTAAGTGTCCCGGAGCAGTAGCAAGCTACCATGGCTCGGTGGAAACACTAGGAGACATTTCCCGGTAAGAGAGGCTACCAAGGATAAACAACTAGGTTGTCAGATCCCACCCATACCAAGCATTTCAATAACATACACACAATATGCTCGATATGGGCAAATACAACATGGCATCACAACATGACTCTACAACTCAAGTATTTTAATCAATAGGCTCCGAGGAGCGAGATATTACAAACATGGGTCTCACGACCCAACAATCAGAGCATACAAGTCAAAGCACAAGCGGAAGCTATCATGTCTGGGTACAGACATCTATAAATGAAAAAGGCCGAGAAGCCTGACTATCTATCAGATCCTGCCGAGGGCACAAGATCGTAGCTGAGGTAACAAGCTAAACGTCGAAGTCCACGTGGAACTACTAGTGAGACTGAAGTCTCTCTGCAAAAACATAAAATAGGCAAACGTGAGTAAAAATGTACCCAGCAAGACTTACATCAGAACTAACTACATATGCATCATTTTCAACAAAGGGGATGGTGGGGTTTAACTGCAACAAGCCAGCTTTGACTCGGTGGCTATCCTAAACTACGACTGCAAGCGACTCTTTTGAGGTGGCGCACACGAGTCCACATATTCACCATATCAATACACCACTATGGATCCGCTCCCGTCTCCCTACGAGAACGCCATCCATAGCACTCACGCTTATCTTGCGTATTTTAGAGTATCCACTTTCACTTGTCTATGAACTGATATAAGCAACCCAGAAGTCCTTTTCCGCGGACACGGCTATTCGAATAGATTAGGTTAACCCTGCAGGGGTGTACTTCTTCACACACGCTCTCACCACTTACCGCCGTTTACACGACATGTACTCGGCAACCTTCAAGCGGAAGCCCAACGTGGGTGTCGGCCACGACCTACCTAATCACCTAAGTCTCTAGTCCAGGTTTATCGCCTATTCGGGTTCCATCCATGAGGAGATCCGGCCGGAGT
>NW_021207340.1:0-1186 GCF_002162155.2 Triticum dicoccoides
CCGAGTCGTTGTTCCACTTGCTCTTGGACAATCTCCGGAATCCGCGCCACCTGTGCCTTGAGTTCTTGAACCTCTCGCGCCTGGCTTTCCGAGCTGGTCTTTTTCTCCTTCCGCACACCAGCGGTATAGTATGACCCCCATTTTGTCGACAAGCCTTTGCCGGCCACACGACCAGCTGACGTCGGCTTACTGAGCTTATCCTTGTTCTTCATTATATTCAACCCCCTATTTAGAGTGGTGTCCCAAGGGTTGCTCTTAGTCGACCCCGCGCTACTGCTTTCAGTCGCCCGCGGAAGGAATGTGAACCATTTAGAAATTCGGCTTCATTAATTAGAATGCAACCATATGGAGCTAATTACGCGGGGGTGTATTCCTTACCAGAACAAGCTCAAGCCGCCTGGTCTTCGGATCCGTGGTAAGCTCCTTTGTTTTCGGGTCCTTCTTGTACCAGGCCCTGACAAAGTTCCTGGTCTGCTTGTCACCGTATTTATCGAAGAGGGGCGGTAGGCCTTGCTCGGCACGGTCCGCCTCCTCCTTGTCCCATATAGGCTCCGCCACTCGGTAACCGCCGGGACCGAGTGTGTGTTCCCCTATGTTCAGCTCCCGCATTTGTTTCCCCCACTCACTTGATTGGGAGCTTGCGGTGCTCGAGCAATTGATCTTGAAGTCGTTGTAGTCATCTTCGGTGATAGAAAGATTTTTCTCCTTGATCTTCTCATAACTCTCACCTTTCTCGATCATTCTCTTCACATTGCTTTTCCAAGTAGACAGGGCCTTGCTCATCTTCGTGAGGGCAGCATTGTTCACTTTATTCCCTTTGAGGCTTGTGTTTTCGAATTCAGCGGGGAACTTGTATCGTTCGTGCAGCTTCGTGAAGAGGAGGTGGCGCAAATTCCCTCGGTCAGGATGCCTCAGGTTCTCGGTGTTGATCGAGACGGTGCTCCGAACAATGCACCCGAGCTGAAGCGAGTACCCCTTGACTATTCGTTCGGGCGCCGTTGGATTCCCGTTGGAGTCCACTTCAGTAACTTCCTCCTTGAGGGTGCGGAGCACGATCGGGCGCCGGTCCTTCCGTTGCCTCTTCGGCTGGCTGCTATCTGTGCGTGCGCCGCCATCATCAGTGGTGGCATCCTCGGCGGCACCATCAGTGGTGGCGTCAGTGTGGTCATCCTCGGCGGCACCATCC
>NW_021207341.1:0-964 GCF_002162155.2 Triticum dicoccoides
TGGAAAAGGCCCAGAGCCTGTGAAGAAGGCAAATGCCTGTGAAGCTCATCTTTTTGGAAAAGGCCCAGAGCCTGTGAAGAAGGCAAATGCCTGTGAAGCTCATCTTTTTGGAAAAGGCCCAGAGCCTGTGAAGAAGGCAAATGCCTGTGAAGCCCATCTTTTGGGAAAAGGCCCGGAGCCTGTGAAGAAGGCGAATGCCTATGAAGCTGTCGCATTTTGGAAAGGGCCCGGAGCCTGTGAACAGGGCCAACGCCCGTGAAGCTTGCTTCCCCAAAGAAAGGCCCGGAGCCTGTGAAGAAGGCAAACGCCTGTGAAGCTCGCCGTCCGTGACACTCTCACGTAATAATGAGTTGGGGCTGTACACGCCCAGGAGTCTCAGGGGTGCCGGCCTCAGGCCCTGGGGCTCCCTCACACGCCTAGTGGCAGCACTTAGCTCCGCGCTGGTGAGAAGACGTCAAACACTAGACTAGGGGCCGGAGGCAGCTTTTTCATTTGCTTTCTGCAGTTGGCTAGTTCATTCCCAGCTGGAGTTTTTATCGAAACTATCGCCGCCTTTTGATCCGTGGTTCTTCGACTTCTTTCGCTCTCCTGCCTCGATTTCTCTTGCACGAGGGCTCGCGAGGAAGAAGCCCTGGGAGCCCTCGCGAGCATTCCTGCCCCTATCGCTCAAGTTTTCACGACCCGGGTCCGTAGCCGGAGCACCCCTCCGGACCATGCCTCACGGGCACCACGACACGAACACAGGGCCTGGGTCGGTCGCCCCCGCGGCCGAGGCCATGGATTACTTGCGAATGGGCGTGCAACAGAAATGAACAATACCGGGATAACAAAAGCAGTACAATGATTGATGACGTTAACCCAAACGCGCCCCCACGGGGCCACAGATTGCTGTCTTTTTTGCGCAGGAGAAAAGAAAGGAAAAGAACAAAAGCAGGCGAAGCACGTCCCGCGCCGGCCCTCTTGG
>NW_021207343.1:0-1055 GCF_002162155.2 Triticum dicoccoides
CGGAGGCCAGGGGGCCAAACGCCGGAGACCCTGGCGTCTGGCCCTGGGCCAGACGCCGAGGCCCATGGCGTCTGGGCCAGACGCCAAGGATTGTGGCGTTTGGTCCTGGAGTCCGAGTGGGACTCTTGCCTTTCGGGAAAAACCGACTTTGAGGAGGCTTTTGCTCCAAGTTTCGACCCCGGGGCTCAACATATAAATAGAGGGGCAGGGCTAGCACCAAAGACACAACAATTGATCCCTTGGATCTCTTAGCCGTGTGCGGTGCCCCCCTCCACCATAGTCCACCTCGATAATATCGTAGCGGTGCTTAGGCGAAGCCCTGCGACGATAGAACATCAAGATCGTCACCACGCCGTCGTGCTGACGGAACTCTCCCTCGACACTCGGCTGGATCGGAGTTCGAGGGACGTCATCGAGCTGAACGTGTGCTAGAACTCGGAGGTGCCGTAGTTTCGGTGCTTGATCGGTCGGGCCGTGAAGACGTACGACTACATCAACCGCGTTGTGTTAACGCTTCCGCTTACGGTCTACAAGGGTATGTAGACAACACTCTCCCCTCTCGTTGCTATACATCACCATGATCTTGCGTGTGCGTAGGAAATTTTTTGAAATTACTACGAAACCCAACAGTGGCAACCGAGCCTAGGTTACTTATGTTGATGTTATATGCACGAGTAGAACACAAGTGAGTTGTGGACGATACAAGTCATACTGCCTACCAGCATGTCATACTTTGGTTCGGCGGTATTGTTGGACGAGACGACCCGGACCAACCTTACGCGTACGCTTACGCGAGACCGGTTCCCTCGACGTGCTTTGCACATAGATGGCTTGCGGGCGACTGTCTCTCCAACTTTAGTTGAACCGAGTATGGCTATGCCCGGTCCTTGAGAAGGTTAAAACGGAGTCTATTTGACAAACTATCGTTGTGGTTTTGATGCGTAGGTGAGATTGGTTCTTACTTAAGCCCGTAGCAGCCACGTAAAACATGCAACAACAAAGTAGAGGACGTCTAACTTGTTTTTGCAGGGCATGTTGTGATGTGATATGGTCAA
>NW_021207344.1:0-951 GCF_002162155.2 Triticum dicoccoides
GAACGTGTCGGTCATCAGCAAGTGGGTCCGGGCTGTAGCACTGGGCTAGCAGGACTCCGGTAAACCGGGCTGTAGCGGGCTAACAGGACTCCGGTACTCAAAGCGTGACATTTCCCCGAAGGGACAGACACAGGAACGAAGAAGGACACATGCCGGCCAGCCTAGGTGTTCCAGAGCAGTAGCAAGCTACCATGGCTCAGTGGTAACACTAGGAGACATTTCCCGGTAAGAGAGGCTACTAAAGATAAACAACTAGATAGTCAGATCCCACACATACCAAGCATTTCAATCATACACACAATATGCTCGATATGTGCAAATACAACGAAGCATCACAACATGACTCTACGACACAAGTACTTTATTTAAGGCTCAGAGAGCCATACATAACATACACAAAGGTACGGGTCTCACGACCCAACATACAAGTCATACAGTCATACAAACCAGCAGCGGAAGTGACTTGTCTGAGTACATACAACTAATAAAATAAAAGAGGCTTGGAAAGCCTAGCTATACCACATGGTCCTTCACAAGCTCAGGGTCACCACCTGGGTCTTTAGCCTACTCGTTGATGTCAACGTCTACATAGAACCCATCAGAAGGGGTTGCAGCGTCTTCTGTAAAAATGTAGATTATAGCAACATGAGTACAAAGGTACTCAGCAAGACTTACATCAGAACCTACATACATGCATATTATCAAGAAGGGTTGGTGGAGTTATTGCAGCAAGCCAGCTTTGACTCTTGGCTAGACTATCCTACGATACTCCAACTTGAAATGGTTTTGCGCACACGAGTCCACTACTCACCACTTCAATACACTACCGAGGATCCACCTCCGTCTTCCTACGGAAGAGCCATCCTCGGCACTCACACTTATCTTGAGGCTTTTAACAGTTTCCATTTACTTGTCTATGAACTGTATAGGCAACCAAGTAGTCCTTTACCG
>NW_021207345.1:0-802 GCF_002162155.2 Triticum dicoccoides
TATGATTTTCTAAAGATTTTATTAATTTCTGAAATTTAATTATTTATTTAATTAATTCGAAAAAATGTATTAATGACGTCAGCATGATGTCATGCTGACGTCAGCAGTCAACAGGGGTTGACTGAGTCAACCCTGACATGTGGGTCCCGTTCGTCATACTCTATTAACTTAATTAGCCTAATCAAAGTTAATTAACCTTAGTTAATTAGGTTAATTAGTGGTTAGGGTTAATTAAACAGAATTAATTAGATTAATTAAATACTTAATTAATTAATTAATTAACTAATTAGTTAATTAGTTTTAATTCATTTTCATTTTATTTTTATATTTTGTTTTAATAAAAACCGTTCTTTTTAGGGGGGTGGGGCCCCCATGTCATTGGCCCAGGGCCAAACGGGTTCGGTGGGTTCGGGCGCTGGAGCGGACAACCGGCCAGGATGACAGGGAGCCCGTAGCCTACCCGGGGCGGGGCGTGGCCGTGGCCACGGCGGGGTTGCCGCAGCGGGGCACCAGGAGCACCGGGGAGGCGTGGCCGTGGGCGCGGCGAGGGCGGTCGGCGCAGGCCACCGGGGCACAGTGGGGCGCCGGCCAACGGTCGCCGGCGCAAGGTCGAGGCAAGGCACGGCCAAGAGGGAACGGGGCCGCAACCGGGGCTAGCGGCGCCCAAGACGGAGGGTCGAGCGGTCCGGTGACCGGGGGGGAAACGAGGGCGAGGTTCGGGTCGCCGGAGACGGAGCTCCGGCGACGGCGCCGTTCGGGAAGAGGAGAGGATAGGGACCCGGGGGTTCGGTGGCCGGGAGGG
>NW_021207346.1:0-2418 GCF_002162155.2 Triticum dicoccoides
GCTATTCGAATAGATAAACTTCCCTGCAGGGGTGCACCACATAACCCAACATGCTCGATCCCTCTGGCTAGACACACTTTCCAAGATCATGCCCGGCCTCAGAAGATCAACACGTCGCGGCCCTACCTAGGCACAACAGAGAGGTCAGCACGCCGGTCTAAATCCTATGAGCGCAGGGATCTGGGCCCATCGCCCATTGCACACATGCACGTTGCGAGGGCGGCCGGTGAGCAGACCTAGAAACCTCCATTACAAAGGAAGTTGCCTTACGCGGTCCAACCCGGCGCCCGCCGCTCAATCGCTGACGTCAAGAAGGCTTCGGCTGATACCACGGCGTCGAGTGCCCATAATTGTTCCCGTGTAGTTGGTTAGTGCGTATAAGCCAGTGACGAGACTTAGATAAAATACCAAGATCTTGTTAAGTGTGTTATTATGAAGTAACTGCGAATGCCGACCAGGGCCAGGCCCACCTCTCGCCTAGGTGGTCTCAACCTGCCCTGTCGCTCCGCCACAAAGTAACAGTCAGGGGCCGTCAGGAACCCAGGCCCACCTCTACCGGGATGGAGCCACCTGTCCTTCCAGCCCCCACAATGGAATCACCTGCGGGTAATCTACGAGCCGACCTGACTTTAGTCACCATCTGTATAGTATGTATGTATGTAAGTATATACCCGTGATCACCTCCCGAGTGATCACGACCCGATAGTATAGCAAGGCAGACGGAGAAGAATGTAGGGCCACAGATGATAAATTAGCACCCTATACTAAGCATTTAGGATTGTAGGTAAGGTATCCACAACTGTAGCAACAATGACAGGCTATGCAATAGAATAGGATTAACCGAACAATAACATGCTACACTACTCTAATGCAAGCAGTAGAGGAAATAATAGGCGATATCTAGTGATCAAGGGGAGGGGGGCTTGCCTGGTTGCTCTGGCAAGAAGGAGGGGTCGTCAACTCTGTAGTCGAACGGAGCAGCAGCATCGTCGGTCTCGTAGTCTACCGGAGAGAAGAGGAGGGAAGAAACAATAAATACAATGCAAACATAAGCATGACGATGCATGACATGACAATGAGCGGTGCTAGGTGTGCCCTAATGCGGCCGTAGGTGGTACCGGCAAAGGGGGAAAACATCCGGGAAAGTATCCTCGGTGTTTCACGTTTTCGGACAGATGAAACGGAGGTGAAATGTTCTAGGTTCTCTATGCTAGGGACGCGTGGCGGATGAACGGGCCGCGTATTCGGATTCGTCTCGTCGTTCTGAGCAACTTTCATGTATACAGTGTTTTCATCCGAGCTACGGTTTAATTTATATTAATTTTCAAAGTTTTATTTCATTTCCTAAAATATGATTATTAAATTAATTCGAAAATTAGCATTATTGCATCAGCCTGACGTCAGCAGTCAATAGGGGTGTTGAGTGAGTCAAACTAACATGTGGGTCCCGTTCGTCATTGTCTCAGGTTAATTAAACATGGTTAATTAACTTAGCTAAATGATTAGGCCAATTAAACATCATTAATTAAGTTAATATTTAATTAATTAGTTAACTAATTATTTATTTATTATTAATCAATTAATTTTTATATATTATTTTCCTAAAAAATGTTCCAGGGGGTGGGCCCCGGCTGTCATTGGGTCAGGGGCCCTTAGCGGGCATGCGGTTAGCGGGCGTTGGGCGCTGCGGGCGCCCGACCCAGAGGAGGGCCGAGCAGGCGCAGATGGGTGCCGGTGCAGGGAGCCGATGGCCTAGGGACAGCAGTGAGGGGTTGGGCACGGCCTCAGCAGGACGGGAAGGCAGCGGGCAGAGGGAGCCCGAGCGGCGCCGGGATAGGAGCCTACGGCGGCGGCACAACAGAGAAAAAGCGGCAGCAATGGCGATGGTTGCGGCTGCAGGGGAGCACCAAGGCGAGGCGTGTGGCGCGCAGGCCAATGGTGGGGGGCGGTCGGCGCATGGCCACAGGAGGCCAAGGTCATGCGCGGCGTGGCCACGGGCACAGGCGGGCACGGTGGGGTCAGGGCAGCGGGGGGAGTAGCCCACAGGGTCGAGCGGCAGGTGTGGCCCACGCACAGCGGGCAGGGGAAGCAGGGTGCGGTTTCGGCTGCGGCGGCAGCAGCAGGAGGAGGAGGAGGCCAGGGACGGTGCACAGCGAGGAGAAGGAGGCCATGGTAGGCGCAGGGTGCGCGTGTCCGCGTGCGCGGCAAGCGGCATGCTCGGCAGCGGGAGGCGAGCGCGGCCACAGCGGAGCAGGCGCGTGGCACGGCAGCATGGCGCGGGCGCAGGCGCGGGTGCCGTGTGCGTGCGGGACGGCGCGTGCGCGGGACGAGGGTGAGAGGGGTCGGGGCTCATGGTAGGAAGTAGGGGACTGGGCAGCGGGGCGCGGGGAGGAGGACGGGGACGACGGCGTCGGAGAC
>NW_021207347.1:0-1248 GCF_002162155.2 Triticum dicoccoides
TGGGGCTTGGATCTGGCGCGAGGCATGAGGCAGTGCGCTTGGTTTGGTGTCTGAACGTCGTGGCGGAAACGCATCCGCTTTGTTGGCGCGACAATTCGGAGGCCATCGTCCATGGCCCGTCCATTGAGGGTATGGCATGACCGTCTTGTTATTTTTCTTGATGTATAAACAAAATCAATATACGACAGTGGTTTTCTTTTGTTTTTTAAAAGGCCATTGATGACATGGCCCCCCTTTCTTCTTGTAGAATTATCCTCCATTCTCCCATTTTCTCTCTCCACGCAGACGCAAGCCGCCGCATGCATGCATGGTTACCACAGGTCTGAAATCTTGTTGGGTGCGCCATGATGCCTCAAGAGGTCCTAATGTCCTCGTCTCCTCTTGCCGAATGGGTCGGCGGCAATTTGAGTGGGCGATGAGGTGTCAGTTGCCGCGAACGGCGGGCAGTGCCGAGCAAGAAAGTAGTAATTTGTTGTTGAGAAACCATTTTCATCCGGGATCATCTTTCTTCAACTATTATTGTGTTGACACTGGTGGAAAAAGGGCCTTTGGTCGCGGTTCGCAACTGCCATTAGTCGCGGTTGCGCAACCGCGACCGAACGGGCGCAACTAAAGCCCCCCCCCCTTTAGTCGCGGTTGCTTAAGAACCGCGACTAAAGGCCCGTCCACGTGGGCGCCAGGTGGCCGTCGGGGCGGACGACCTTTAGTCGCGGTTCTTGTGGCTAACCGCGACTAAAGGCCGCCACAGGTTTTTGAAAAAAAAAATTGAAATTTTCTTTTTCAAATTTCTGAATTATTTTAACCTCTAGTCTCTAATCACCACCCCTCATCACTTCTCAATTTATTCTTTTATCACCCCTCATCATTCCAAATCATCTAACTTCCCAACCGGTCACCCATCCCTCTCACTACTCCAGCCCAAGCACGCTTAACTTCCGGGTTCTATTCTCCCACGCTCCAAGTCTGCACTTGTTGTTTTCCTGACAATAATAAGATGTCAATCCTATTAACCTTCAGGAATTTTGCTTGAGCATGAAGTGACACATTTCACTGTTTGAGTTTGAAACTATTGTTTTAAAAAACAATAATTATTTAGTAACACTAATATTTCTTGAATAATTAGTTTGACCATTGTTTGACCACAGTTTGACCACAGTTGACCACAGTTTGACCAGATTTGACCAAAATTGAAATAATTAAAATAATTATTTAGTAACACTAATATTCTAGAATAATTAGTTTGACCAT
>NW_021207348.1:0-815 GCF_002162155.2 Triticum dicoccoides
GAACGGCGGGCAGTGCCGAGCAAGAAAGTAGTAATTTGTTGTTGAGAAACCATTTTCATCCGGGATCATCTTTCTTCAACTATTATTGTGTTGACACTGGTGGAAAAAGGGCCTTTGGTCGCGGTTCGCAACTGCCATTAGTCGCGGTTGCGCAACCGCGACCGAACGGGCGCAACTAAAGCCCCCCCCCCCCTTTAGTCGCGGTTGCTTAAGAACCGCGACTAAAGGCCCGTCCACGTGGGCGCCAGGTGGCCGTCGGGGCGGACGACCTTTAGTCGCGGTTCTTGTGGCTAACCGCGACTAAAGGCCGCCACAGGTTTTTGAAAAAAAAATTGAAATTTTCTTTTTCAAATTTCTGAATTATTTTAACCTCTAGTCTCTAATCACCACCCCTCATCACTTCTCAATTTATTCTTTTATCACCCCTCATCATTCCAAATCATCTAACTTCCCAACCGGTCACCCATCCCTCTCACTACTCCAGCCCAAGCACGCTTAACTTCCGGGTTCTATTCTCCCACGCTCCAAGTCTGCACTTGTTGTTTTCCTGACAATAATAAGATGTCAATCCTATTAACCTTCAGGAATTTTGCTTGAGCATGAAGTGACACATTTCACTGTTTGAGTTTGAAACTATTGTTTTAAAAAACAATAATTATTTAGTAACACTAATATTTCTTGAATAATTAGTTTGACCATTGTTTGACCACAGTTTGACCACAGTTGACCACAGTTTGACCAGATTTGACCAAAATTGAAATAATTAAAATAATTATTTAGTAACACTAA
The DNA here is from genome assembly GCF_002162155.2 of Triticum dicoccoides. Lineage (NCBI taxonomy): Eukaryota > Viridiplantae > Streptophyta > Magnoliopsida > Poales > Poaceae > Triticum > Triticum dicoccoides. The sequence continues at coordinate 790 of NW_021207348.1, forward strand.
TATTCTAGAATAATTAGTTTGACCAT
>NW_021207349.1:0-779 GCF_002162155.2 Triticum dicoccoides
GTAAGTCCGGTGATGATCCTGAAGGAAGGACGGCAACTTCATCATGATGCATTGATGCAGAGAAATGAAGACATCACCAAAAGGGATCAACTACTTCGAGAACAGCAACCAAGACCGAGGAGATCCGTTAGAATACTGTAACCAGAACTTTCCCCCTTACCCCCTCCTAAATCTCGGGACGAGATTTCTTGTAGTGGAGGAGAATTGTGACGCCCGGATAATCAAGCTACAGTAATCCCACGTTAATGTTGCCACATCACCACGGTTACTGTTGTTAATCCCGCGTTAGTTCAAAACCGATTCAAATTCAAATCCAAAAGCAAGCGAACAATAAAAGTTTTCAAATATTAAAACTAAAATGTTCGGAGTGAACCAAATATTGTATAGGTAATTATGGTGGAGAAGCCACATCTTTATAAAATGTTTAAATACTATAAGATGAATAAAACAACAGCAAAACAATTATTTTAAAAACCATTTGTGATTAATTAAATGTCAAACTAATTTATTTGAGGACTAGACTTCTTGTGACTATGGACTAAGTTGAAATACTAATTTAGATACTATTTTACTAAAAGTACAATAATAGTAAAAACAAAACAAAATAGAAGAAAAGGGACCCCCCCCACTAGGCCAGTCAGCCCAGCTGCTAGCCAGGCCGGCCCAAACCGGCCCAGGCCGCCCCCTCACTCCACCATAACCCCACCCTGGTCAAACCCTAGCCCACCGCACTACCCCACTTCTCCCCGATCCCCTTCTCCTCCCCATCTGGATCGGGC
>NW_021207350.1:0-668 GCF_002162155.2 Triticum dicoccoides
AAAAAAAATTTAGGGTTAGTTCATCATATCCGAACCAATCTGAGCCTTGCATAATCTTTTTAGGGTTTTGCTTTGTTGAATTTGCGGTTGCATCGTCGTGTCTAGTTGCTGGTCTTAGAGTCTAGTCTTGTAGAGTTTCGAGTTCTGGTCATAAGTTGTCACGCCGCCGCCGCACCATCATCATTGCCCCTGCCATCTACCACCACCGCACCGAATCCGTATCCATATACCACCACCAATCCGTGTCCATATACCACCACCGATCCATATCCATATACTACCACCGCTACCACCACCGCTGCCATATACCACCACCATATATCCACCACCAATCCGAGTTCTTTGCTTATTAGGTTTGTTTTCGGGATCCATCTAGTTTCCGATTCGTGTTTCCTTGCCGGAGTAGGTTTCGGAAAAAAAAAAGAGTCGGGTAGCCACGCTCCGTTTAGGCCCAAAATTTTTTGAAAACGCATTTTTCGAAAAAATTTCTGGCTATCCTATTTTTCGGTGTTTCTGAGTGTTTTGAGACAGGTGCCATTATAGGAAGTTTTTTTTGACCCGTTTCCAGTTTTTGGGTCCGGGCAGTCGAAAAAAAAAAAATTGGTCGAAAAAATTTCGTGCCTATCCTGTCAGTTTGAGCTAGGAAGAGTTTTGAGACACTCGCCATT
>NW_021207351.1:0-2065 GCF_002162155.2 Triticum dicoccoides
TTTTTATAACTTAGGCGAGTACTTGGACTGCAGCTAAGCCTCCGAGTGGAAGTCTGGCTTACCACTCGGTAGGATTTTTATAACTTAGGCGAGTACTTGGACTGCAGCTAAGCCTCCGAGTGGAAGTCTGGCTTACCACTCGGTAGGATTTTCTTTTAATCTTAGGCGAAACGGATTCGCAGCTAAGCCTCCGAGTGGGAGTCCGGCTCACCACTCGGTAGGATTTTTACAAACTTAGGCGAAACGGATTCGCGGCTAAGTCACCCACTGGGGGAAAATTTTATTGGACAAAATAAAAAGTGACAAAAATTATGGAGGAACTACGACACTATTATTTTGAGGTCCATGAACTACAGAAGTACTTTATTGCAACTCATCCGAGTGATTAAACTTAAGTGTAAAATGGGCGGAGTAGTTCCGCGTTCCAAGCTCGGGGCTCGTCGATATTATGTTCGATGTTGTAAAGACGGTACGCCCCATTGTGGAGAACTTTGGTGACGATGAAGGGTCCTTCCCAAGAAGGAGCAAGCTTGTGTTGTTTCTTCTGATCCACTCGGAGAACTAAATCTCCTTCCTGGAAGGCTCGACCCCTCACATTTCTGGCGTGGAAACGACGCAAATCTTGTTGGTAGATGGTCGACCGGATCAGAGCCATCTCCCTTTCTTCCTCTAAAAGGTCGACTGCGTCCTGCCGCACTTGTTCAGCTTCTGCTTCGTTGTAGATTTCAACTCGAGGAGCATTGTGGAGCAGATCACTCGGCAAGACTGCTTCAGCTCCGTAGACCAAGAAGAATGGAGTTCTTCCGGTCGACCGATTAGGTGTGGTCCGCAGTCCCCAAAGCACCGAGGGAAGTTCGTCGACCCAAGCTCCAGCTGCATGCTTGAGATCACGCATCAGTCGGGGTTTCAATCCCTTGAGAATCAGGCCATTGGCTCGCTCTACTTGTCCATTCGACTGCGGATGGGCGACTGAAGCGTAGTCGACTCGTGTTCCTTGAGAGTTGCAGAAATCCCTGAATTCCTCCGAGTCGAAGTTCGACCCATTATCCGTAATGATGTTGTGTGGGACTCCATATCTGAATATCAGTTCCCTGATGAAGCTAACAGCAGCACCGGCGTCAAGGTTCTTGATTGGTTTAGCCTCAATCCACTTGATGAACTTGTCGACTGCTACCAGTACATGCGTGAAGCCACTTCGACCTGTTCTCAAAGGACCGACCATGTCCAACCCCCATACTGCGAAAGGCCAGACGAGTGGAATGGTCTTCAGAGCTGATGCAGGTTTGTGTGACATATTCGAGTAGAACTGACATCCTTCGCACTTATCCACTATTTCCTTTGCCATCTCATTCGCCTTTGGCCAGTAAAATCCGGCTCGGTATGCTTTGGCCACGATGGTCCGAGAGGACGCATGATGACCATAGGTCCCCGAGTGGATATCATTAAGGATGATTCGACCTTCTTCTGGTGTTATGCACTTCTGACCAACTCCAGTCGCGCTTTCTCTGTATAACTGCCCTTTGATTACGGTAAAAGCTTTAGATCGACGGACGATCTGTCGAGCCTCTTCCTCATCCTCCGGGAGCTCCTTTCTCTGGATATACGCGATATATGGAACTGTCCAGTCGGGAATGACCACCAAGACCTCCATGACCAAGTCGACCACTGTTGGGACTTCAACCTCAGTCGGATCTGTGGCACTCTTGGGCTGTAGAGCTTCTTCGGTGAAAGTATCTTCTTTCACTGACGGAGTGTGTATATGCTCCAAGAACACACCACTCGGAATGGCTTCTCTCTTGGAACCTATCTTTGCTAGATCATCAGCTGCTTGATTTTTCAGTCGGGGTATATGATGGAGCTCCAACCCCTTGAACTTCTTTTCCAGCTTCCTCACTGCACTGCAGTATCCAGTCATGGCTGGGCTTCTCACGTCCCACTCCTTCATCACTTGGTTGACCACTAAATCTGAGTCGCCATAGACCATCAGGCGACGGACGCCGAGTGAAATGGCCATGCGCAATCCGTACAAGAGGGCCTCATACTCTGCCTCATTGTTGGAGGAATC
>NW_021207352.1:0-606 GCF_002162155.2 Triticum dicoccoides
GCGTAGCACACAGTATTCCTTGAAAATCATGGACTAAAAATCTTATTCACCTATAAATCATGAAATTTCTTGATGATCAACACTAAAAATTTTGGGAATAATACCTTATTAACTTAAAAATCACAATAAATCTTGAATATATTGATGTAGCTCTCAGTTTTCCTTGAAAATCATGGAATATAAACGTAATAAACCCAAAAACTCTTAAATATCTAGGTGTAGGACACGAAATTCATAAAAAAATCAAATAAAGCATGGCATTTTTGAAAGAAAAACTATAAATTTTTTGAGAATAATGAACTAATACCTTAAGAATCAAAATATATCTTGAATTTATTGCCGTAGCACTTGCAATTCCTTAAAAAGCATGGACTAACAATCGTATTCGTCTAAAAAATCATGGACTTTCTTGATGATGATAACTGAATTTTTTAGGAATAATGCTATATTTACTTAAAAATAACAATAAATCTTGAATATTATGGCGTAGCACACAGTATTCCTTGAAAATCATGGACTAAAAATCTTATTCACCTATAAATCATGAAAGTTCTTGATGATCAACACTAAAAATTTTGGGTATAATACCTTATTAACTATAAATTC
>NW_021207353.1:0-998 GCF_002162155.2 Triticum dicoccoides
TTTGATTTAAATAAAATATTAAATCATTTTATTATCTTATGCCAATTTTTGCAGGAGCTAGATATATTATTCCAGAGCTCCCCAACAGGTGGCATAATTTTTGGACATATATTAATATATATAACTAATATATTTCCAATGCAAATATTTATGCATTAATTCCAAATGCCCAAAATAAATACCTATGAGCTCTTAAAAATATTGGTTTGATTTTTATCTCTGTCCAATATTTTCAGAGAGCAACATGAGCATTTTCTTGGACCCTTTTGGAGAAATTTTTATTTGGGTCATTTTCAAAAATGATTCTGAGGGTTCACAAATCCCCATTTCAAGTTTCTGATGAAAGAGTAAACATGATGCAACACTCTAATGCATGACTAGCTAGGGTGTGACAACTCACCCCCACTCAAAAGAATCTCGTCCTGAGATTTGGGTTCCTCCGGGAAGAAGGCGGGATACTCGAGTCGAAGACGATCCTCCCTTTCCCAAGTTGCTTCATCCTCAGAATGGTGCGACCATTGAACTTTGAGAAACTTGATATTATGACGTCGGGTGGTACGTTCGGTTTGATCGAGAATACGAATGGGGTACTCTCGATATGTAAGATTATCTTGGAGATCAAGCGTTTCGTGGTCCACTTCACGGATAGGATCCGAGAAGCAACGCCTGAGTTGAGAAACGTGGAAGACATCGTGGACTCTGGAGAGGTGCGGAGGTAGTTCCAACTGGTAGGCAACTTCTCCTTGTTTGGCGAGAATGCGAAAAGGTCCAATGTAACGAGGAGCCAATTTGCCTTTGATACCGAAACGATGGGTTCCCTTCAGAGGGGTGACCCGAAGATAAGCCTTCTCGTCAACCTCGAAAGTCATAGCCTTATGTTTTCGGTCATATTGACTCTTTTGACGAGATTGGGCTGTTTTCAACTTTTCACGAACGATACGAACTTGTTCTTCTGCTTCCTGAATCATATCCGGGCCAAAGAATTGTCTTTCCCCGGT
>NW_021207354.1:0-924 GCF_002162155.2 Triticum dicoccoides
GGGACGAAATTTATGAAGTGGCATCTTGTATATTTCGTCCAAGGCTTCATGCACCCATTATGGTGGCTTCAAAGTCCTGAAATCATCACTTGTAACTCCGTTCTTGTTTCCCTTGCGCATGCCATCATCTCCATGCTTGTTCTTGCTCCAATGTTCATCCTTCTCCAAGCTAGGCCCTTCATTTGTAAGCAAAACAAATGTATCCAATTTAGGCAGCATCATATTCTCATGAACATTAGAATCATTACCAAGAAACGAAAGTACCTGGTAATTTAGTTGGCGTGCACGAGCTCTAGTAATTGGTCCAGTATGTATAGCAGCAGGGGCTGTGGGTGTAACAATTGTATTGATGTCCTCATCATCCTCCCCTTCTTGAAATGAAGTCGTCCTCGACGGAAGTTCATCTACCTCACCCAAATAAGGCTTCAAATCTGCAATGTTAAAAGTGGGACTAACCCCAAAATCTGCAGGCAACTCAAATTTATATGCATTATCATTTATTTTCTCTAACACCTTAAAGGGACCATCAGCACGTGGCATTAACTTTGATTTGCGCAAATCAAGAAATCTATCCTTACGCAAATGTAACCAAACAAGATCTCCAGGTGCAAACACAACATGTTTTCTACCCTTATCTCCAGCAAGTTTATATTTAGCATTCATGCGCTCAATGTTTTCCTTAGTTAACTCATGCATTTTTAAAATCAATTCAGCACGTTGTTTAGCATCAAAATTAACCTTCTCCGAAGATGGAAGAGGCAACAAATCAATAGGTGCACGAGGTAGGAAACCATACACAACTTCAAAAGGGCACATCTTAGTAGTAGAATGCAATGAACGATTATAAGCAAATTCAATATGAGGCAAGCATTCCTCCCACATTTTCTTATTATTCTTCAAAACAGCCCTAAGCATAGTAGACAA
>NW_021207355.1:0-845 GCF_002162155.2 Triticum dicoccoides
TAGGGCCGTGGGTCGGTGGGGAGGAAGGAGGGGTCGAGGGGGAGCTCCTGGGCGCATCGGCGAGGCTAGGGGTGGCCGGTGGCCACGGGGAAGCTCGTCGGCGGCGGCGGGTGTGTTCGGTGGCTGCGCGCGAGAGAGCCAGAGGAGGAGAGGAGCTCGGGGAGAGAGTGAGAGGCCTGGGGGGGTGCGTGGCGTCGCGGACGGGGTCCAGGGCGACGAGAGGAAGCAGGAGGTGGCCAGGGGGAAGCAGGAGGTGGCCGAGGCAGCGTCGGCGCGCGCCACGCCTCGCCTCTGTTCGTCCTCCTGGCAGAGGAGGAAGAGGACAAGGGGGAGGAGGTGGGCTGGGCCGCGCTGGTGGGGGAGCTGGGCCGGCTGGTGGCTGCACGGGTGAGGCCAGGTAGGCTCTGTTCTTTTTATTTCTGTTCTGTTTTTCTTTTAATTAATTCTTTTGCCACTGTTTGAATTAAAAATAATAATTCAAACAATGCCATAGCTCCTCTGAATATTTTTATATTGCTAGATGGACTTTTCCAAAAGCTTATAAAATATTTCAGGGGGTATTTGAAATTATATTCTAATTATATGAATATAATTCAAATTCAAATAGCTAATGATTTAAATTCAAAGTCCCAAAAATAAATCCTTAAAAATGTTCAATATTTTGGTTGGGACCAGAACCCTTACCAAAAATTATCAAACATTTAAGAAGAGCCTTTTGGAGCAATGGATGAGATTTCTAGGGTTTTTGCCCCTCTTTTATTTAGGGTTTTGAGGCTTCCAATATTCCTCAATTCAAGTTTCAAAAATATAGACATGATGCACACCTGAAGCTAGCCTAGAGCAAT
>NW_021207356.1:0-1293 GCF_002162155.2 Triticum dicoccoides
GCTTCTGAAATTAAATTGAAAAGTGCATGTTTATTTGCCACCAAATCTGATATTGATGAGCTAGATTTCAGCAAATCTGTTTGCTATGCTTTTGTGTGCAAAGAGGCATTATTTTCATTCGAGGACGTGCCTTCCTCTTTGCCTCCTGCTGTCACTAACATTTTGCAGGAGTTCGCTGACGTTTTTCCACAAGACGTGCCACCGGGATTACCGCCTATTCGAGGGATTGAGCATCAGATTGACTTAATTCCCGGTGCTTCACTGCCAAACCGTGCACCATACCGTACCAATCTAGAGGAGACGAAGGAGATTATGCGTCAAGTACAAGAGCTTCTCGACAAAGGTTATATACGCGAATCCCTTAGTCCTTGTGCTGTTCCTATTATTCTAGTGCCGAAAAAGGATGGTACATCACGTATGTGTGTTGATTGTAGAGGCATTAATAATATTACTATTCATTATCGTCATCCTATTCCTAGGCTAGATGATATGCTTGATGAATTGAGTGGCTCTACAATATTCTCCAAAGTTGATTTGCGTAGTGGCTACCATCAAATTCGTATGAAATTGGGAGATGAATGGAAAACAGCATTTAAAACTAAGTTTGGATTATATGACTGGTTAGTCATGCCTTTTGGGTTAACTAATGCACCTAGTACTTTCATGAGATTAATGAACGAAGTTTTACGTGCTTTCATTGGACGATTTGTGGTAGTTTACTTTGATGACATATTGATTTATAGCAGATCTTTGGAAGAACATTTGGAACATTTACGTGCTATTTTTATTGCTCTACGTGATGCACGTTTGTTCGATAACCTTGGGAAGTGCACCTTTTGCACCGACCGAGTATCTTTTCTTGGCTATGTTGTTACTCCACAGGGAATTGAAGTTGATAAAGCCAAGATTGAAGCTATTGAGAGTTGGCCGCAGCCCAAAACGGTCACACAAGTGAGGAGTTTTCTTGGCCTCGCTGGATTCTATAGGCGTTTTGTGAGAGATTTCAGCACCATTGCTGCACCTCTCAATGAGCTTACAAAGAAAGATGTGCCTTTTCTTTGGGGTACCGCACAGGAAGAAGCCTTCACGGTATTGAAAGATAAGTTGACACATGCTCCTTTACTCCAACTTCCTGATTTTAATAAGACTTTTGAGCTTGAATGTGATGCTAGTGGAATTGGATTAGGAGGTGTGTTATTACAAGATGGCAAACCTGTTGCATACTTTTCTGAAAAATTGAGTGGGCCTAGTCTGAATTATTCTACTTATGATAAAGAATTATATGCTCTTGTT
>NW_021207357.1:0-2418 GCF_002162155.2 Triticum dicoccoides
GCTATTCGAATAGATAAACTTCCCTGCAGGGGTGCACCACATAACCCAACATGCTCGATCCCTCTGGCTAGACACACTTTCCAAGATCATGCCCGGCCTCAGAAGATCAACACGTCGCGGCCCTACCTAGGCACAACAGAGAGGTCAGCACGCCGGTCTAAATCCTATGAGCGCAGGGATCTGGGCCCATCGCCCATTGCACACATGCACGTTGCGAGGGCGGCCGGTGAGCAGACCTAGAAACCTCCATTACAAAGGAAGTTGCCTTACGCGGTCCAACCCGGCGCCCGCCGCTCAATCGCTGACGTCAAGAAGGCTTCGGCTGATACCACGGCGTCGAGTGCCCATAATTGTTCCCGTGTAGTTGGTTAGTGCGTATAAGCCAGTGACGAGACTTAGATAAAATACCAAGATCTTGTTAAGTGTGTTATTATGAAGTAACTGCGAATGCCGACCAGGGCCAGGCCCACCTCTCGCCTAGGTGGTCTCAACCTGCCCTGTCGCTCCGCCACAAAGTAACAGTCAGGGGCCGTCAGGAACCCAGGCCCACCTCTACCGGGATGGAGCCACCTGTCCTTCCAGCCCCCACAATGGAATCACCTGCGGGTAATCTACGAGCCGACCTGACTTTAGTCACCATCTGTATAGTATGTATGTATGTAAGTATATACCCGTGATCACCTCCCGAGTGATCACGACCCGATAGTATAGCAAGGCAGACGGAGAAGAATGTAGGGCCACAGATGATAAATTAGCACCCTATACTAAGCATTTAGGATTGTAGGTAAGGTATCCACAACTGTAGCAACAATGACAGGCTATGCAATAGAATAGGATTAACCGAACAATAACATGCTACACTACTCTAATGCAAGCAGTAGAGGAAATAATAGGCGATATCTAGTGATCAAGGGGAGGGGGGCTTGCCTGGTTGCTCTGGCAAGAAGGAGGGGTCGTCAACTCTGTAGTCGAACGGAGCAGCAGCATCGTCGGTCTCGTAGTCTACCGGAGAGAAGAGGAGGGAAGAAACAATAAATACAATGCAAACATAAGCATGACGATGCATGACATGACAATGAGCGGTGCTAGGTGTGCCCTAATGCGGCCGTAGGTGGTACCGGCAAAGGGGGAAAACATCCGGGAAAGTATCCTCGGTGTTTCACGTTTTCGGACAGATGAAACGGAGGTGAAATGTTCTAGGTTCTCTATGCTAGGGACGCGTGGCGGATGAACGGGCCGCGTATCCGGATTCGTCTCGTCGTTCTGAGCAACTTTCATGTATACAGTGTTTTCATCCGAGCTACGGTTTAATTTATATTAATTTTCAAAGTTTTATTTCATTTCCTAAAATATTATTATTAAATTAATTCGAAAATTAGCATTATTGCATCAGCCTGACGTCAGCAGTCAATAGGGGTGTTGAGTGAGTCAAACTAACATGTGGGTCCCGTTCGTCATTGTCTCAGGTTAATTAAACATGGTTAATTAACTTAGCTAAATGATTAGGCCAATTAAACATCATTAATTAAGTTAATATTTAATTAATTAGTTAACTAATTATTTATTTATTATTAATCAATTAATTTTTATATATTATTTTCCTAAAAAATGTTCCAGGGGGTGGGCCCCGGCTGTCATTGGGTCAGGGGCCCTTAGCGGGCATGCGGTTAGCGGGCGTTGGGCGCTGCGGGCGCCCGACCCAGAGGAGGGCCGAGCAGGCGCAGATGGGTGCCGGTGCAGGGAGCCGATGGCCTAGGGACAGCAGTGAGGGGTTGGGCACGGCCTCAGCAGGACGGGAAGGCAGCGGGCAGAGGGAGCCCGAGCGGCGCCGGGATAGGAGCCTACGGCGGCGGCACAACAGAGAAAAAGCGGCAGCAATGGCGATGGTTGCGGCTGCAGGGGAGCACCAAGGCGAGGCGTGTGGCGCGCAGGCCAATGGTGGGGGGCGGTCGGCGCATGGCCACAGGAGGCCAAGGTCATGCGCGGCGTGGCCACGGGCACAGGCGGGCACGGTGGGGTCAGGGCAGCGGGGGGAGTAGCCCACAGGGTCGAGCGGCAGGTGTGGCCCACGCACAGCGGGCAGGGGAAGCAGGGTGCGGTTTCGGCTGCGGCGGCAGCAGCAGGAGGAGGAGGAGGCCAGGGACGGTGCACAGCGAGGAGAAGGAGGCCATGGTAGGCGCAGGGTGCGCGTGTCCGCGTGCGCGGCAAGCGGCATGCTCGGCAGCGGGAGGCGAGCGCGGCCACAGCGGAGCAGGCGCGTGGCACGGCAGCATGGCGCGGGCGCAGGCGCGGGTGCCGTGTGCGTGCGGGACGGCGCGTGCGCGGGACGAGGGTGAGAGGGGTCGGGGCTCATGGTAGGAAGTAGGGGACTGGGCAGCGGGGCGCGGGGAGGAGGACGGGGACGACGGCGTCGGAGAC
>NW_021207358.1:0-1489 GCF_002162155.2 Triticum dicoccoides
CATTAAGGCCTACTTGAATAAGTGTTTTTCAATGAAGGACCTTGGAGAAGCTGCTTATATATTAGGCATCAAGATCTATAGGGATAGATCAAGACGCCTCATAGGTCTTTCACAAAGCACATACCTTGATAAGATTTTGAAGAAGTTCAAAATGGATCAGTCCAAGAAGGGGTTCTTGCCTGTATTACAAGGTGTGAGATTGAGCTCGGCTCAATGCCCGACCACGGCAAAAGATAAAGAAGAGATGAGTGTCATCCCCTATGCTTCAGCCATAGGATCTATTATGTATGCCATGTTGTGTACCAGACCTAATGTAAACCTTGCCGTAAGTTTGGTAGGTAGGTACCAAAGTAATCCCGGCAAGGAACACTGGACAGCGATCAAGAATATCCTGAAGTACCTGAAAAGGACAAAGGACATGTTTCTCGTTTATGGAGGTGACGAAGAGCTCATCGTAAAGGGTTACGTCGACGCTAGCTTCGACACAGATCTGGATGACTCTAAGTCACAAACCGGATACGTGTATATGTTGAATGGTGGAGCAGTAAGCTGGTGCAGCTGCAAGCAGAGCGTCGTGGCGGGATCTACATGTGAAGCGGAGTACATGGCAGCCTCGGAGGCAGCGCATGAAGCTATTTGGGTGAAGGAGTTCATCACCGACCTAGGAGTCATACCCAATGCGTCGGGGCCGATCAAACATTTCTGTGACAATACTGGAGCTATTGCCCTTGCGAAGAAGCCCAGATTTCACAAGAAGACCAGGCACATCAAGCGTCGTTTCAACTCCATCCGTGAAAATGTTCAAGATGGAGACATAGAAATTTGCAAAGTACATACGGATCTGAATGTCGCAGATCCATTGACTAAACCTCTCTCGCGAGCAAAACATGATCAGCACCAGGACTCTATGGGTGTTCGATTCATCACAATGTAACTAGATTATTGACTCTAGTGCAAGTGGGAAACTGTTGGAAATATGCCCTAGAGGCAATAATAAAAGTGTTATTATTATATTTCTTTGTTCATGATAATAGTCTTTTATTCATGCTATAACTGTATTATCCGGAAATCATGATACACGTGTGAATACATAGACCACAATATGTCCCTAGTGAGCCTCTAGTTGATTAGCTCGTTGTGATCAACAGATAGTCATGGTTTCCTGGCTATGGACATTGGATGTCGTTGATAACGGGATCACATCATTAGGAGAATGATGTGATGGACAAGACCCAATCCTAAGCATAGCATGAGATCGTGTAGTTCGTTTGCTAGAGCTTTTTCAATGTCAAGTATCTCTTCCTTAGACCATGAGATCGTGTAACTCCCGGATACCGTAAGAGTGCTTTGGGTGTACCAAACGTCACAACGTAACTGGGTGATTATAAAGGTGCACTACAGGTATCTCCGAAAGTGTCTGTTGGGTTGACACGGATCGAGACTGGGATTTGTCACTCCGTATGACGGAGAGGTATCTCTGGGCCCACTC
>NW_021207359.1:0-1703 GCF_002162155.2 Triticum dicoccoides
GGGGCGGCGACTCCTCGTCGGCGCATGGGCAGACCGGCGGCGCCATGGTAGAGATTTGAGAGAGAAGAGAGAGAGAGGGAGAGCGAGGGGAGGATGTAGATGAGAATGCAGGCAGGACGACGTGAGCAAGGTAGTATTTATTGGCGGCCGGAATCTAGATCGACGGGGACAGTACACACGTCGGTCGCCGGAATTTCAAGTATTGTAGTTTGAATTACACACAATTCCCGCAGAAAATCCATATGTGAACATAATAGCCAAAATCCATGTGTGAACATAATAGCTGACGGTTTCCAATGCAGAACCGCTCTGATTAAAGATCCCCGCTATTCACCTACCAAACCTCGAGCCGCGAGATAGACTGCCAATCATGTGGGGGCCGGTTGTCTTGCCAGATCTTTACATTTTCTTTTTTGAGCACAAGATATTTACATCGTCTGATGATTTTTTAACTCGCACACAAGTACACAAAAATATGATTTTTCAAACCGTTTTGGTTAGGTGTTGCATGTAGATGTAGTTCAAATTTGAATTACGGTCATTAAATTGTTAGAAAATCACTTAAATGTCTTTAAAAGGTCAAATGATCCCTGAAATTTACCAAATTTTCACATGACAGTTGTATTAGTGCACGTAAAACGTAGGAAAAAAAATTTGAAGGACGTAAGAGGAAGCTATCTCCCATTCATCATCAAACATGCATTGTTCCCTCTCGGAACCATGAACCTTCTAACGAGTTGCTCCGGGTTGTGAGGGGTGTGTGTCCAAACGTACGTTAAACATGCCTATTTTTTACCACATCATCTTGGTGGCATGACATTACACAACCAAGGTTTCACGTGTTTCTGATCATTTTTCTATATTTTTTGAATTGAAATGCCATGTCACTCCATGCATACATATGGACATGTCCATGTTGTGAGACCAATATATTTGAAAATTACTTCTAATTTATTGCACATGGAATTAACTCTCACACAAGAACACATAAATATGATTTTTTCAAACCGTTATGGTTAGGCGTTGCATGTAGATGTAGTTCCAATTTGAATTACGATCATTAAATGGATAGAAAATCACTTAAATGTCTTTAAAAGGTCAAATGATCCCTGAAATTTACCAAATTTTCACATGACAGTTCTATTAGTGCACGTTAAACGTAGGAAAAGATTTGAAGGCCATAAGAGGAAGCTATCTCCCGTTCGTCATCAAACATGCATTGTTCCCTCTCGGAACCATGAACCTTCTACCGAGTTGCTCCGGTTTGCGAGGGGTGTGTGTCCGAACGTTCGTCAAACATGCCAATTTCTTTACGACATCATCTTGGTGGCATGACATTACATCAACCAAGGTTTCATGTGTTTCTCATCATTTTTCTATTTTTTGAATTAAAATGCCATGTCACTCTATGCATACGTAATCATGTGTCCGTGTCGTGAGACCAATATGTTTGAACATTCCTTCTAATTTATTGCACATGGAATTAACTCACACACAAGTACACATATATGATTTTTCAAAATGTTTTGGTTAGGCGTTGCATGTAGATGTAGTTCAAATTTGAATTACGGCATTAAATGCTTAAAAAATCACTTAAATGTCTTTAAAAGGTCAAATGATCCCTAGAATTTTCCAAAATTTCACATTACAGTTGTAGTAGTGCACGTTAGACGTTGAAAAAATTTCAATGCCGTAAGAGGAAG
>NW_021207360.1:0-1688 GCF_002162155.2 Triticum dicoccoides
AGAATGTATTTGGCATTCGACATTAGAAACCGTTTGTCGTATACATGCATTAGAAACCGGAAGTTAATCTTGATCACTTCTATTGTTCATTTTGGGAGTATGTAATTAGATGTCTAAGTCATAGCTTAGTTTGTGGTTAGTGGAAAAACTCGACTACTATGCCAGTATATTTTTTGTTTTTGTACGTTCCTGCAAATCCCCTGAAAAATGTCATGTGCTTAGTTACAATGCCAAATAACTTCACATAAGCATATCTTACCTTATAGAATCGTTGATTTGGATCTGTAACCTCATCGGCAGCTTTCATTGAAGTCTTGAACAATAAAATGTTTAGACTCAGCAGCATTATTGCCTGGACAGTACTATGTTAAAATTATATATTATTGTGCCACTTTATTTATGGCATTTTGGGTTTGTGTTTTGTGTTTCTTCTTGATTTATAGGGTTTTAGTGCTAAATTAGCCCTTTTTGTTGGTTATGAATTCTGTACATGTTAAGATTCATGCTACACTATTCTGTTGGATGACAAATCTATCTATATGTACTCCTGATGTTGCTAGGGTGGTTGACATCATGTTGTAGCAAAACTCTTTTGGTGTTGGATGGTATGCTCTTAGCTGGCTTATAAGGGTTCTATCTTCTACTCCCTCCGTCCGAAAATACTTGTCGGAGAAATGAATAAAAATGGATGTATCTAGAATTAAGATACATCCATTCCTCCGACAAGTATTTCTGGGCGGAGGGAGTATTTACTACTGTATCTCGCCATGGATATACACATGTACCTCTATTCTCTTCGGTGCAGCATTCTGGTACATAATCTATCCATGCATCAGAAACAGGAAGTTGATCGTCCTCTATTTTTTTTAGATTGTGGTCGCCGGGTCGCATGCGGCCCCGAAGACTCCCTGGCTCCTGTCTATTGACCCGAGATCTCCATGGCAACAAACACTCCGCTGCCTGCTATACCTCGACGGTGTCAAACACCCCGCCCACTTCTGTGTACAGGGATGAATGCGGCTTCTTTGCGATGGGATCCAATCCCGCAATCCAAAAGAATCCGAACTCTTGGAGAGATCAGAGGACGAACATGTGCTGCTTTGTATCTGGTATATTTTGATCCACCTTCCATTCTTGTTCGATATCCATTCTGCATGTGAATCCTTATTGATGATGCCAATCTCCTTTGAAAATATCATATCTCAACCACACGACATGGCGGGTGTAGGTCTGGAGCCCGATGTATACCCTGTGGATGAACTGACGCCGGAGAAGCTAATCACAGAGAAGACGGGCGATGGTCCGGCAGCTGGAAACACAGGTATTGATTCTTTCACGAACCTGAGTTTGCTTTCCATGGGATTGGATTGAAGTCGCTGACCGACTGAAACACGGCGTATGATATGTGCGGCATGTTTTTTTATCTCACTGGTTGGATAAAGAGTGCTCCCACATACAACTATCCTTGCTGGATCGTTGTTGCCTTGATATTTACTGTGCAGAGATGTTTAATTTGTGTTATAGTGATCGGCTCCAGGAATTGTGTTTTGTCCTGATATTTGTAGGACATCAAAAGCTAAGTTTGATTCTGAATGTTGCTGATATGAGACAATAACTAACTGAGTTCCGCCGTCAACATTCAGGAACAGGACGAATAAGGTTCCAAATGCTAGACTTGTACTCCCTCC
>NW_021207361.1:0-996 GCF_002162155.2 Triticum dicoccoides
AAAGTTATGAATTTTTGAAGTTTAAATAATATTCTGGAATTTCCTGATTTAATTTAAATCCAGAAAATCAATTACTGCGTCAGCCTGACGTCAGTGTGACGTCAGCAGGTCAACGGAACTGGTCCAGGTCAAACCTGACAGTGGGTCCCGCATGTCAGGGTGATTATTTTAATTAAAACTTAATTAAAACTAATCCTGTTTAATTAGCAGGGCTGGGCCCCACCTGTCATTGACTCAGGGGAGTCAACCAGGGCCCACCCGTGGTCAAAGTGGATGTCGGCTGCCGGCGTTTAGTCGCCGGCGAGCCCGACGCGGCGGCGGAAGTGGTTTTGGTCATTTCGGCCACCAGAGGGGCCGCGGAGACCATCGGAGTGGAGCTGAGGCCAACCCGCAGCTCTTGGCGGGGCCCGTTGGGGTCGGGGTGGCCGGAGTCGACGGCGGCGAGCTCGGCTGCGGCCGCCGGGGTTCGGTCGTGCACGGGAACGGTGCTGGAGCTCGAAGTCGAGCAAAGCGAGGCGCTAGGGATGCTCTACGGGGTCTTGCGAACTCGTTGGGCTCGCCGGGTGACCAAATGGTCACCGGAGCTGCGTCGACGGCGAGCTCGGCGACGGCGGAGGTTCGGCCGTGGTGGGGAGGTGGCTACGGTGAGGGAACGAGGGGAAGGAGAGGGGGAAATGGTGGCGTAGCTCACCGCGGTTGCAGTGGGCGTCGAAGTGGGCTCGAGGACGCGCTGGAGACGGCGAATCGACGGCGACGGTGGTCGGAGCCCGAAGAGGGGAACGGTGACGTGGCGGCGATGCAGGGCTTCCGGGGAGCTGTGGAGCGGTGGGGAGGAAGAGGGAGTCGAGGCGGAGCTCCTGAGCTAGTCGGGGGAGCGAGGGGTGGTCGGAGACGGTGGCTATGGCGAACGGCGGCGAGTGTGGTGCTCGGCCGTGTGAGAGAGAGAGCGAGGGAGAGGAGAGGAGAGCCGGGGGAAGAGTGAGAGAGAGCAGGGGG
>NW_021207362.1:0-903 GCF_002162155.2 Triticum dicoccoides
AGTTTAGTTTATTTTAACTAATTACCCCCCCTGCTGACACTGACATGCGGGCCGAGGCTCTAATTAAAATTAGGTTAGTTAGTTAGTCACTGACGTGTGGACCCCACACGTCAGGTTTGACCCTGACCGACCCCTGTTGACTTGCTGACGTCACGGTGACGCACTGCTGACGCAGTAAATGTTTTCTGGAATTTAAATAATTCTTAAATGATTTATTATTTCCAGAAAATAGCTAAAACTTCAATAAATCATAGAAAATTAACCGTAACTCCAAATTAAATAAATTATATATGAAAAATTATCAGAAAAATTCAAGGAATCCATCTGTACCATTTTCATGCCTGTTAGAACAACTTATAGCTGCTGTTTAGCACAAATCAAGTGAATGACATTTGAATAATCACATATGGAGTTTGAATTTGAATCTTGTATTCAAACCAACTTCATTTAATCTGTTGCTAGTTGCATTAGCTCAAAACACATTCATTTTGCCATGTCATGATCATGCATCATATTGTGCATTGCATTGATTGTGTTCCTTTCTGTGTTGCCGGTATTTGTCCCCTCTCGATAGACGTGATACCGATGACGTGATCGTTGACACTGATGAAGACTCAATGTTATCTTCAGAAGTGCCAGGCAAGCAAAACCCCCTTGTTCATTCCGATAAGATCCCACTCTCTCGCTCCTGCTCTCTTTTACTGCATTAGGACAACAACGACATATTTGATACTTGCTGCGGTAGCTGAACCCTTTATCCTTTGCATGACCTGTCATTGCCACAGTAAATAGATGAAACCCACTAGCATGAGTAGGAGTTGTTTGAGCCCTGATGTGCCTACTCATTCATGCTTGTTTGTCATGCCTGCTACTGCTTAGAGTTGAGTCAGGTCTGATTCATCG
>NW_021207363.1:0-1206 GCF_002162155.2 Triticum dicoccoides
AATATTTTCCCGCCACCCGTTTTCCGCCATATATTCCCACCAACCCTTCCCCCTCAATATTTTCCCGCCAATTTTTTCCAGCCACCCGTTTTGCTCCACCCGTTTCCCACCATATGTTCCCCCCAACCCTTTCCTGCCATACCGCAGTCGTTCTTTCTCGCCAATTTCTCCTCTCTACCTATAAAACCCCCTTCAGGCGGAGGTGGATAAGCATTCCAGTGTAGTGTAGTTGAGATGTCCCATTATCCTTTCGATCGTAGTTTTCACCCTGGGATGAGGAGGACTCTTCTGAGGCTAGCTATCGATTTCAGGATGGACAATAGGATAGTTCCATGGGACGAACTCACCGGTAGTGACACCATAATGAATGAGTTGGCTCACGAATTACGTAGATCTGGGTGGCCTGAAAGGACCTATGAGGAGGTATGTAAAGAACTTCTTAGGTTGCATGAAAGGTGGAAGAAGGTAGTGGTGCCGAAGAGTGAAACTTTCAGAAGGATTGTAGCAAATAATCCATCTTTATGGACCAAGGAGAGCAAGGACGAAGATGATATCTTCATGCCGCCGCTTCCGAGTTCTGCATCGTCGAAGGGCAAGAGTTCTTCATCGTCGAAGGGCAAGGTTTCTGCGTCGTCGAAGGGCAAGAGTTGTTCATCGTCGAAGGGCAAGAGTTCCGCATCGATGGAGGATGACGATGATGACTTCATGTAGTTTTATGTTGTATGTTGTAAGTTCAGTCGTACGTACCATTTAATTTAGATGTAGTTCTATGTAGTTTTTTGTACTGTCTTGTTGTACGAGCATTCTGTTCTATTTAAATATGATGTTGTAGTTCGGATAACATAATACTAAAATAGAGTAGGCATATGTCTCATATATAAGTACATAGTCATTTGTCTCATACATAGAATAAACATAAGTCTCACACAGAAATAGATGGTAATGTCTCTACTGATAGATAAAAGCGTCAGTGACGACGTCTGGCCTGGCGGGGAGGTGGATCTGGAGGCGGCGTCCAACCCCACCTGTCGGGTGCCCTAATGTGACATGGAGGAATCTCAGACTCTCCCTGGTCATGTTGTGTATCCTGTGTAGGGCCTGGTGGAGGAGTTGAAAACATGTTCATCCAGTGAGTGTGCTGTGACATCTAAGCCTGTATGTTCTCCTCGGGATGTTGATCACTCCCCCACGTATCATGTGATGCCG
>NW_021207364.1:0-1569 GCF_002162155.2 Triticum dicoccoides
TAACTCTTGCAATTCACCGATCCCTCTTGGCACCATCACACCCCCTGACTCAGTACGGAAATGAGATCTACCAAAAGATGTGAATACTGTTGGAAATATTGTAACGTACGTGGTAGCCTTGAGCTTCACGTATAGGATTAGGAGAGTAGTTAGAGGATCTTTTTATCTTTCTATCCTTTCTTCTCTCCCTCTCATGTAATCCTCCTCCACGGTTGGAGATCTCAACCACACCATGTACTCCTACGAGACTAATCCTCTCGTCACAATCAATATATACCTCGCGGGCTCTCTGTATGAGAGTTGAGATGCTTTACCAATCCTAACATGGTATTTAGAGCCATCTTCTTCCTCCACATCTGGCTCTCCACCAGATCAAACCTAGCCGCCATCAAAAACCTCCTTCAGATCAGAACCTAGCGCCATGTCTTCTTCCTCCAGTTTGGCTTCTTTCTCTAGCTTGAACAACACAATCTCCGAACCCCTTAGACGCACCAACTACATCCTATGGCGTGCCCAGGCTCGCTCTCAGATCATGGGAGCCGGCCTCTATGGGTATCTTGACCAAACAATCCCTGAACCTACCAAAACAATCTCGTCCAAGAACTCTGAAGGAAAGGAACAGATTGTTCCAAATCCAGCCTACACCCCTTGGTTAATCCAAGACCAGCAGATCGTAGCCTACCTGCTGAGAAATCTCTCCAAAGAAATCCTAGTTCAGGTTGCCTCGATGGAGACATCGCATGCAATTTGGACATCTCTTGCAAACATGTTCACAGCCCAATCCGCATCCCGTGTGAATAACCTCAGAATCTCTCTGACCAATGCCCACAAAGGTTCCCAATCTGCTGCTGCTTATTTTGGTCATATGTGCTCTCTTTCGGATGAACTTGCAGCTACAGGAAGGCCTATCGGGGAACTGGAGCTACTGTCATTCATCATCGCGGGGCTGGACATGGATTACCAGTCCATCATCTCGGCCCTGGATGTCCGCGTCAAACCCGTCTCCGTTGATGAGTCGTTTGCCATGGTGGCGAACTTTGACCAAGGGTTGAGCTTTTCCATGGCTCAGGTGTGGGTGGCTTCAAATCCTCGGCCAACATGGCTGCGAGGAATCACGGCGGTGGCTGCAAAAACAACTACCGAGGCTCGGCCAAACCCACTAATGGTGGTGGTGGCGGGTACCGCGGTGGTGGTGGAGGCAACAACGGCGGTGGCGGCTACAACAACCCCAACTACAACAAAAACGGCAATGGTGGTGGTCCTGTCTACCACAACAACGGTGGCCGCGGTCACCACTACAACAACAACGATCAAGGGCGCTCCTTCTACAACAACAACCAGGGGCGCCAAGGTGGCTACGGCGGTGGCTACCGTGGTGGCTATGGCGGCGGCAACAACTTCCAATGATATGATGAGTATGAGGGCAAATGTCAAATTTGTAAAAAAACTAACCACATAGCAAAAGATTGTCTTTAGCGCTATGAAGAAAATTCACAGAAGAAGAAAGTTGCCGCCGCCGCAGATGTGTCCTATGGTGTGGACACGAACTGGTATGCCGATACCGGTGCT
>NW_021207365.1:0-1146 GCF_002162155.2 Triticum dicoccoides
AAACGTTCATACAATATTAAAAAGAGTTCATAAAACATGAGTCGCACAAACTGTTTACAGAAAAGGAATGACTTCACCTTGAATACGGGTCTAAGAAAGCATCTGAGATAACATCTAATTAAGGCCGCCATGGTACGTAGTAAGAAGCGAGCTACTAGCCATACATCCGAACAAGACAGACACACAAGGCATGGATGGCAGCAATGAGGACGGCAAGAAGGCAAGCGCAGCTGATGTGCAGCCATGCCTGGTCAATTAACAAAACAGGGGCAGAGGGTAAGATGGCGGCAAGGCCATCTCCCTCTTCCTCTCCCTCCCCCTCTCCCTCTCCCACTCTCCCTCTCCCTCTCTCCCTCTCCCTCCCTCTCTCTCTCTCTGAAATTTGCTTCGCATCAAAGCACATATTTGCTTGACGTCTTTCTTTTTCTAAAACATTATAAAGTTGTTGGACTTTGTTGGTGTTTCTGAAACGATATAAGACCCTACTTAATTTTTTATAGAAAATGTTGTGTGTGTATTCAAAAAATTTCAATGCTTCTAAAAAGATGTTAAATGTATTTTAAAATACTCACCGTATATAAAAATATTCATCGTATGTTAAAAACATTTCACCATCTATTTTTAAAATGTTCATACAATATTAAAAACAGTTCATAATACATGAGTTGCACAGACTGTTTACAGAAAAGGAATGAGTTCACCTTGAATACGGGTCTAAGTAAGCATCTGAGATAACATCTAATTAAGGCCGCCATGGTACGTAGCAAGAAGCGAGCCACTAGCCATACATCCGAACAAGACAGACACACAAGGCATGGATGGCAGCAATGAGGACGGCAAGAAGGCAAGCACAGCTGATGTGCAGCCATGCCTGGTCAATTAACAAAACAGGGGCAGAGGTTATGATGGCGGCAAGGCCATCTCCCTCTCCCTCTCCCTCCCCCTCTCCCTCTCCCTCTCTCCCTCTCCCTCTCCCCCTCTCCCTCCCTCTGTCTCTCAAATTTGCTTCGCATCAAAGCACATATTTGCTTGACGTCTTTCTTTTTCTAAAACATTATAAAGTTGTTGGACTTCGTTGGTGTTTCTGAAACGGTATAAGACCCTACTTAATTTTTTACAGAAAATGTTGAGTGTGTATTCACAAAA
>NW_021207366.1:0-1484 GCF_002162155.2 Triticum dicoccoides
TGGAAAATTCTAGGGGTCATTTGACCTTTTAAAGAGATTTAAGTGATTTTCTAACTATTTAATGACCGTAATTCAAATTTGAATTACATCTACATGCAATGACTAACCAAAACGGTTTGAAAAATCATATTTGTGTACTTGTGTGCGAGTTAATTCCATGTGTAGTAAACTAGAAGGAATTTTCAAACATATTGGTCTCATGACATGGACACATGCATACGTATGCATGGAGTGACATGGCATTTTAATTCAAAAAAATAGAAAAATGATAAGAAACACATGAAACCTTGGTTGATGTAATGTCATGCCACCAAGATGATGTGGTAAAGAAATTGGCACGTTTGACGAACGTTTGGACACACGCCCCTCACAAACCGGATCAACTCGCTAGAAGGTTCGTGGTTCCGAGAGGGAAGAATGCATGTTTGATGACGAACGGGAGATAGCTTCCTCTTACGGCCTTCAATTTTTTTTCTACATATAACATGCACTACTACAACTGTAATGTGAAATTTTGGAAAATTCTAGGGGTCATTTGTCCTTTTAAAGACATTTAAGTGATTTTCTAACTACTTAATGACCATAATTCAAATTTGAATTACATCTACATGCAACGAGTAACCAAAATGGTTTCAAAAATTATATCTGTGTACTTGTGTGCGAGTTAATGCCATGTGCAGTAAATTAGAAGGAATTTTCAAACATATTGGTCTCACGACATGGACACATGCATACGTATGCATGGAGTGACATGGCATTTTAATTCAAAAAAATAGAAAAATGATCAGAAAAACATGAAACCTTGCTTGATTTAATGTCATGCCATCAAGATGATGTGGTAAAGAAATTTGCATCTTCGACGAAAGTTTGGACACACACCCCTCACAAACCGGAGCAACTCGCTAGAAGGTTTGTGGTTCCGAGAGGGAACAATGCATGTTTGATGACGAATGGGAGATAGCTTCCTCTTACGGCCTTCAATTTTTTCTACGTCTAACATGCACTAGTACAACTGTAATGTGAAATTTTGGAAAATTATAGGGGTCATTTGACCTTTTAAAGACATTTAAGTGATTTTCTAACTATTTAATGACCGTAATTCAAATTTGAATTACATCTACATGCAACGACTAACCAAAATGGTTTGAAAATCGTATTTGTGTACTTGTGTGCGAGTTAATTCCATGTGTAGTAAATTAGAAGGAATTTTCAAACATATTGGTCTCACGACATGGACAGATGCATATGTATGCATGGAGTGACATGGCATTTTAATCCAAAAAAATAGAAAAATGATTAGAAAAACATGAAACCTTGCTTGATTTAATGTCATGCCACCAAGATGATGTGGTAAAGAAATTTGCATGTTCGACGAAAGTTTGGACACACACCCCTCACAAACCGGAGCAACTCGCTAGAAGGTTTGTGGTTCCGAGAGGGAATAATTCATGTTTGATGACGAATGGTAGATAGCTTCCTCTTAC
>NW_021207367.1:0-830 GCF_002162155.2 Triticum dicoccoides
GGTCCATCTTGAACACCTTCAAGATCATGTCAAGGTATGTGCTCATTTGAAAGTATTATTAAGCATTTTGATCTATCCTTATAGATCTTGATGCTCAATGTTCAAGTAGCTTAATCCAGGCTTTCCATTGAAAAACACTTTCAAAATAACCCTATATGCTTTCCAGAAATTCTACGTCATTTCTGATCAACAATATGTCAACAACATATACTCATCAGGAATTCTATAGTGCTCCCACTCACTTCTTTGGAAATACAAGTTTCTCATAAACTTTGTACAAACCCAAAATTTTTGATCATCATCAAAGCATACATTCCAACTCCGAGATGCTCACTCCAGTCCTTAGAAGGATTGCTGGAGCTTTGCATACTTATTAGCATCTTTCGGGATTTATAAAACCTTCCAGTTGTATCACATACAACCTTTCCTCATTAAAATCGTCGAGGAAACAATGTTTTGACATCCTATCTGCAAGATTTCATAAATAATGCAGTAATCGCTAATATAATTCCAACAGACTCTTAGCATCGCTACGAGTGAGAAAATCTCATCGTAGTCAACTCCTTGAACTTGTCGGAAAACATCTTAACGACAAGTCGAGCTTTCTTAATGGTGACATTTACCATCATTGTCCGTCTTCCTTTTGAAATCCATCTGTACTCATTAGCCTTACGACCATCGAGCCGTTCTGCCAAAGTCTACACTTTGTTTTCATACATGGATCCTCTCTCGGATTTTATGGCCTCAAGCCATTTATCGGAATCCGGGCCCACCATCGCTTCTCCATAGCTCGTAGGTTCATTGTTGTCTAGCAACATGACCTTCAAGAC
>NW_021207368.1:0-1046 GCF_002162155.2 Triticum dicoccoides
TTTTCTGTTTTTATATTTTCTTTTCTTTTATTTTTTTTATTTGTAGTTTCATTTATCTTTAGTTTTATAAAATTTACCCCTAGTGCCTAAATTTGTACTAATCAACAAACTATTGTGGGATTAATTATTGACCCATAATAAAATAGTTTTAGCATTCTATAAATTCAATAGGCATTTGTTTAATTGTTTTACTACTGTTTTAATCGTTCTAGAGCCTTTAAACATTTTATCAAAGTTTGGTTTCTCCACCATAATTACTTACGATTTATTTGACACAACCCGAACATTTTAGTTTTAATTTTTGAAAACTTTTGTTGTTTGCCTGATTTTAAATTGAATTCAAATCGGTTTCGAACTAATGCGAGATTAACCACAGTAATCGAGGTGACGTGGCATCATTAGTGGAGGATTACTGTAGCGTAACTATCCGGCGTCACACCCGATCCTTGCCCTTCCTCCCTCCTCCTCCCCCAACTCAGCTCGCCTCCTCCTAAGATTGACGGCCGGATTTGGGCGGGTATTTATAATTGGCAAATGAGCTCGCCTGATTCGGAATTCAGCTCGCCTACGCAAGCATCTTCGACCGATTCGGAATTCAGCTCCCCTGCGCGAGCATCGTCGACCGATTCGGAATTCAGCTCCCCTACGCGAGCATCTTTCGACCGATCCGCAATTTAGCTCGCTCGCGCCTTCCAGTGAGCAACGTTTTGCCATCGCCATTGTGCCTTCGATCATCATCTTCCTCTGTTTCTTCTTCTGCTCATTTCCTGTTCTTGTTTAATTGTTCAGCGGCAACCATGGGAAAGGAGAAGATGACCGGCCCAGATGTCGCCAAAATCGGGGTAAGAGCTATGTGTTAAGATGAGGGGGCCAATGCCCCCCCCCCCTCCCCGCCACTGGACCAATTTTATGAAAAACGAGGGCTTAGCCGTTTATTTTTGGGTCTTCCCCTTATTTATTTTATCAGATTAGGAAAACATGGGACGCCTTGTGGGTCTCCCACGACCAGGAGGCCTTGTGGGACTCCCACGACCAGGAGGGCAGCA
>NW_021207369.1:0-2102 GCF_002162155.2 Triticum dicoccoides
GGGGGTGGTTCCTTAGGGTTCCCATTGGTGTTAGACACACAGTTACTATGGTTACTATGTTTTTACACTGAACCATGTTACTAAAGACGGGTCGGCCCTGAGGGGTACCCGTGCGAGCTTAATTGCGAGTGATGTGGAGTCGGGTTGACCTGGTAGGTGCCCGCGAGATAATTATGAGGCGTGGCCGGGCATTCTTAGCCCTTGCCGCAAGTCCTCGAGACGGGGCGACGGGGTCACATCTTTCGTGAGTCTCTGCTTGTTATCTGCTATGTCTTGAGCTTGCATTGGTTTTCCTTGAAGAGGAAAGGGTGATGCAGCAATAGTAGCGTAAGTATTTCCTCAGTTTTTGAGAACCAAGGTATCAATCCAGTAGGAGGCTCCTCAAAAGTCCCACGCACCTACACAAACAAACAAGGAACTCGCAACCAACGCAATAAAGGGGTTGTCAATCCCTCCACGACCACTTGCGAAAGTGAGATCTAATAGAGATAGTATGATAAGATAAATATATTGTTGGTATTTTATAATATAGATGCAAAAAGTAAAGATTCAAATAAAAGTAGATTGGAAGCAAATATGATAAGAGATAGACCCGGTGGCCATAGGTTTCACTAGTGGCTTCTGTCAAGATAGTAGAAGTATTACGGTGGGTGAACAAATTACTGTCGAGCAATTGATAGAAAAGCGAATAGTTATGAGACTATCTAGGCATGATCATGTATATAGGCATCACGTCCGCAACAAGTAGACCGACTCCTGCCTACATCTACTACTATTACTCCACACATCAACCGACTCCTGCCTGCATCTAAAGTATTAAGTTCATAAGAACAGAGTAACGCCTTAAGCAAGATGACATGATGTAGAGGGATAAACTCATGCAATATGATATAAACCCCATCTTTTTATCCTCGATGGCAACAATACAATACGTGCCTTGCAAACCTTTCTGTCATTGGGTAAGGACACCACAAGATTGAACCCAAACCTAAGCACTTCTCCCATGGCAAGTGTCGGTGTCAAAACCGGCGGATCTCGGGTAGGGGTCCCTAACTGTGTGTCTAGGCGGATGATAACAGGAGACAAGGGACACGATGTTTTTACCTAGGTTCGGGCCCTCTCGATGGAGGTAAAACCCTATTCCTGCTTGATTGATATTGATGATATGGGTAGTACAAGAGTGGATCTACCATGAGATAAAGGAAGCTAAACCCTAGAAGCTAGCCTATGGTATGATTGTTGTAATGGTTGTTCGTCCTACGGACTAAAACCCTCCAGTTTATATAGACACTGGAGAGGGCTAGGGTTACACAGAGTCGGTTACAATGGTAGGAGATCTACATATCCGTATTGCCAAGCTTGCCTTCCATGCCAAGGAAAGTCCCATCCGGACACGGGATAAAGTCTTCAATCCTGTATCTTCATGGTCTTGGAGTCCGGCCGATGATGATAGTCCGGCTATCCGGACACCCCCTAGTCCAGGACTCCCTCAGTAGCCCCCGAACCAGGCTTCAATGATGACGAGTCCGGCGCGTATATTGTCTTCGGTGTTGCAAGGCGGGTTCTCCTCCAAATTCCATGTGTTTGCTGAATACTGTCCGGCTTCCTTACAAATGTGCGCTCCTTGGCTCCCACACCCAATAATGGCCCTCTTCCACGTGTCGCACGAATGCGAAAGGCCAGGGTATTTTTATGTTTTACCCCCGAGCTACGCTAATAATCTGCCTATAAGAGAGGCAAGAATCCAGATCCAAATCACACCATCTTCCTTCCGCGAGTACTCATCGGAGCGCTTCTGACCAAAAATCCATTCCATCATGGACCGTCGACGCGGCTCCTCCTCTCGCGCTCCCAGCCCTCAGCCAGGAGATTTGAGATGTTCAGTTCCGCACAACGAGCTGGTGACGCTCCAAGCGGACGGATACCTTCCTCCGGCCTTTATGGTCCCGGTTCGAGCTGGGCTGGCCACCTACAAAGGTGGAAAGCAAGCGGAGGCCACCCCTAGTCCCTCCAAAGGGGAGCGGGTGTGCTTCGTCCCTTATCTAATAAGGGGGCTCAGGTTTCCCATACATCCGTTTCTCCGGGGGCTTCTGGAGTTCTAC
>NW_021207370.1:0-752 GCF_002162155.2 Triticum dicoccoides
ACAACCATGGAAATCGCTTTGGAACTCCAAAATGGTGAGTAATAGTCCGTGAAAGAGCCCTGAATCGGTAAAACCTAGGGTTATTGATCAATGATACATAAACGCACCCCGGGGTTCGTCAATCATGGAAATCGCTCAGGGACCCGAAATCAGTGAGTAATAGTCCATGAAACGGGCCAAACTCGGCCAAAACTGCAAATGTTGATGACAGACACATAAACACACCGTTGTTCGTCGATCGTGGAAATCGCTATGTGACCCCAAAACTGAGTAATAGTCCAAGAGACGGGCCAGAATCGGCCAAAACCGCGATTGTTGATGACCGACACGTAAGCGCGCCTTGGGGTTCGACAACCATGGAAATCGCTTTGGGACCACAAAAAGGTGAGTAATAGTCCATGAAACGGGCCAGAATTGACAATAACCATGAGGGTTGATGACCGACACGTAAACGCACCACGGGGTTTGTTAATCGTGGAAATCACTACGGGACCCCAAAACAGTCAGTATTAGTCCATGAAACGGGCCAGAATTGGCCAAAACAATGAGTGTTGATGACCGACACGTAAGTGCACCTTAGGGTTCAACAACTGTGGAAATCGCTTTGACCGCAAAACGGTGAGTAACAGTCCATGAAACGGGCCAGACTCGTCAAAAACCGCGAGTGTTGATGTCTGACACGTAAACGCACCCCGGGGTTCGTTAATCGCGGAAATCACTCCCGGACCCCAAAAAAGTGAGTAATAGTCCAT
>NW_021207371.1:0-2102 GCF_002162155.2 Triticum dicoccoides
GGGGGTGGTTCCTTAGGGTTCCCATTGGTGTTAGACACACAGTTACTATGGTTACTATGTTTTTACACTGAACCATGTTACTAAAGACGGGTCGGCCCTGAGGGGTACCCGTGCGAGCTTAATTGCGAGTGATGTGGAGTCGGGTTGACCTGGTAGGTGCCCGCGAGATAATTATGAGGCGTGGCCGGGCATTCTTAGCCCTTGCCGCAAGTCCTCGAGACGGGGCGACGGGGTCACATCTTTCGTGAGTCTCTGCTTGTTATCTGCTATGTCTTGAGCTTGCATTGGTTTTCCTTGAAGAGGAAAGGGTGATGCAGCAATAGTAGCGTAAGTATTTCCTCAGTTTTTGAGAACCAAGGTATCAATCCAGTAGGAGGCTCCTCAAAAGTCCCACGCACCTACACAAACAAACAAGGAACTCGCAACCAACGCAATAAAGGGGTTGTCAATCCCTCCACGACCACTTGCGAAAGTGAGATCTAATAGAGATAGTATGATAAGATAAATATATTGTTGGTATTTTATAATATAGATGCAAAAAGTAAAGATTCAAATAAAAGTAGATTGGAAGCAAATATGATAAGAGATAGACCCGGTGGCCATAGGTTTCACTAGTGGCTTCTGTCAAGATAGTAGAAGTATTACGGTGGGTGAACAAATTACTGTCGAGCAATTGATAGAAAAGCGAATAGTTATGAGACTATTTAGGCATGATCATGTATATAGGCATCACGTCCGCAATAAGTAGACCGACTCCTGCCTACATCTACTACTATTACTCCACACATCAACCGACTCCTGCCTGCATCTAAAGTATTAAGTTCATAAGAACAGAGTAACGCCTTAAGCAAGATGACATGATGTAGAGGGATAAACTCATGCAATATGATATAAACCCCATCTTTTTATCCTCGATGGCAACAATACAATACGTGCCTTGCAAACCTTTCTGTCATTGGGTAAGGACACCACAAGATTGAACCCAAACCTAAGCACTTCTCCCATGGCAAGTGTCGGTGTCAAAACCGGCGGATCTCGGGTAGGGGTCCCTAACTGTGCGTCTAGGCGGATGATAACAGGAGACAAGGGACACGATGTTTTTACCTAGGTTCGGGCCCTCTCGATGGAGGTAAAACCCTATTCCTGCTTGATTGATATTGATGATATGGGTAGTACAAGAGTGGATCTACCATGAGATAAAGGAAGCTAAACCCTAGAAGCTAGCCTATGGTATGATTGTTGTAATGGTTGTTCGTCCTACGGACTAAAACCCTCCAGTTTATATAGACACTGGAGAGGGCTAGGGTTACACAGAGTCGGTTACAATGGTAGGAGATCTACATATCCGTATTGCCAAGCTTGCCTTCCATGCCAAGGAAAGTCCCATCCGGACACGGGATAAAGTCTTCAATCCTGTATCTTCATGGTCTTGGAGTCCGGCCGATGATGATAGTCCGGCTATCCGGACACCCCCTAGTCCAGGACTCCCTCAGTAGCCCCCGAACCAGGCTTCAATGATGACGAGTCCGGCGCGTATATTGTCTTCGGTGTTGCAAGGCGGGTTCTCCTCCAAATTCCATGTGTTTGCTGAATACTGTCCGGCTTCCTTACAAATGTGCGCTCCTTGGCTCCCACACCCAATAATGGCCCTCTTCCACGTGTCGCACGAATGCGAAAGGCCAGGGTATTTTTATGTTTTACCCCCGAGCTACGCTAATAATCTGCCTATAAGAGAGGCAAGAATCCAGATCCAAATCACACCATCTTCCTTCCGCGAGTACTCATCGGAGCGCTTCTGACCAAAAATCCATTCCATCATGGACCGTCGACGCGGCTCCTCCTCTCGCGCTCCCAGCCCTCAGCCAGGAGATTTGAGATGTTCAGTTCCGCACAACGAGCTGGTGACGCTCCAAGCGGACGGATACCTTCCTCCGGCCTTTATGGTCCCGGTTCGAGCTGGGCTGGCCACCTACAAAGGTGGAAAGCAAGCGGAGGCCACCCCTAGTCCCTCCAAAGGGGAGCGGGTGTGCTTCGTCCCTTATCTAATAAGGGGGCTCAGGTTTCCCATACATCCGTTTCTCCGGGGGCTTCTGGAGTTCTAC
>NW_021207372.1:0-3557 GCF_002162155.2 Triticum dicoccoides
GTATGCAGTGCATTGCGTTATAAGATCAGTCGCGATGACCCTGGTGATGTCGAGGGCGAGCGCCCCAGGAAGAAGATTCCTGCCAAGGTGATGTGGTATGCTCCTATAATACCACGGTTGAAATGTTTGTTCCAAAACAAAGAGCATGCGAAGGTGATGCGGTGGCACGCAGAAGACCGTAAGAAAGACGGAAAGTTGAGAGTACCCATTGACGGTTCGCAGTGGAGAAAAATCGAGAGAAAGTACTGGGAGGAGTTTGCAAGTGACCCAAGGAACGTATGGTTTGGTCTAAGCGCAGATGGCATTAATCCTTTTGGGGAGCAGAGCAGCAACCATAGTACGTGGCCTGTGACTCTATGTTTGTATAACCTTCCTCCTTGGTTGTGCATGAAGCATAAGTTCATTATGATTCCAGTGCTCATCCAAGGCCCTAAGCAACCCGGCAATGACATTGATGTGTACCTAAGGCCATTAGTTGAAGAACTATTACAGCTGTGGAATGGAACAGGTGTACGTGCGTGGGATGAGCACGGACAGGAAGAATTTGACCTAAAGACGTTGCTGTTCGTGACCATCAATGATTGGCCTGCTCTCAGTAACCTTTCAGGACAGACAAACAAGGGATACCGCGGATGCATGCACTGTTTGGATGATACCGACAGTATATATTTGGATAGTTGTAGGAAGAATGTGTACCTGGGACATCGTTGATTTCTTCCGACAAGGCATCCCGTAAGAAAGAAAGGCAAGCATTTCAAAGGTGAGGCGGATCACCGGACGAAGCCTCGCCACCGTACTGGTGCTGATGTACATGATATGGTCAAGGATTTGAAGGTAATCTTTGGAAAGGGTCCTGGCAGACAACCTGTTCCGAAGGACGCTGACGGACGCGCACCCATGTGGAAGAAGAAATCTATATTTTGGGACCTGCCATATTGGAAAGACCTAGATGTCCGCTCCGCAATCGACGTGATGCACGTGACGAAGAATCTTTGCGTGACCCTGCTTGGCTTTTTGGGCGTGTATGGGAAGACAAAAGATACACCAGAGGCACGGGAGGACCAGCAACGTATGCACGGAAAAGACGGCATACATCAGGGTCAGGCCAGCTACGCTCTTACCAAAGAAGATAAGGAAATCTTCTTCGAATGCCTGCTCAGCATGAAGGTACCGTCTGGCTTCTCGTCGAATATAAAGGGAATAATAAATATGGCAGAGAAAAAGTTCCAGAACCTAAAGTCTCATGACTGCCACGTGATTATGACGCAACTCCTTCCGGTTGCATTGAGGGGGCTTCTACCAGAAAACGTTCGATTAGCCATTGTGAAGCTATGTGCATTCCTCAATGCAATCTCTCAGAAGGTAATCGATCCAGAAATCATACCAAGGTTACAGAATGATTTGGTGCAATGTCTTGTCAGTTTCGAGTTGGTGTTTCCACCATCCTTCTTCAACATCATGACGCACGTCCTAGTTCACCTTTGCGAAGAGATTAACGTTTTGGGTCTTGTATTTATACACAATATGTTCCCCTTTGAAAGGTTCATGGGAGTCTTGAAGAAATATGTTCATAACCGTGCTAGGCCAGAAGGAAGCATCTCGAAGGGCTATGAAAATGAGGAGGTCATTGAGTTTTGTATTGACTTTATTCCTGACCTTAAGCCGATTGGTGTCCTGAATCGCGGCATAAGGGCGGACTGGAAGGAAAAGGCACGCTAGGAGGGCATCAAATAATATGTATGGATGGGCATTCTCTCACTAAAGCACACTACACAGTTCTACAAAATTCCGCCTTGGTGGCTCCGTATATGGAGGAACATAAGAATTTTCTACAGTCCAAACACCCGGAGAAGTCTGACGACTGGATTACACGCGAACAAACGAGGATTTTCGCCGGTTGGTTGCAGAAACGTGCCCTGGATGATGGCGATATTCAAAATGACATGTACTCGCTGTCCCAGTTACCATCTTCGAATATAATGACTTTCAAAGGGTACCAGATAAATGGGAATACATTTTACACGATCGCCCAAGATAAGAAGAGCACCAACCAAAACAGTGGTATCCGCTTTGATGCAACAACCAACACGGGAAAGGAAACATATTATGGTTACATAGAGGACATATGGGAACTTAACTATGGATCAGGTGATTTGAAGGTCCCTTTGTTTCGGTGCAAATGGGTCAATATGACACGAGGTGGGGTAACGGAAGACCCGCAGTACGAAATGACCACAGTGGATCTCAACAATCTTGCGTATGTAGACGAACCATTCGTCCTAGCCAATGATGTGGCGCAGGTTTTTTATGTGAAAGACATGTCTACCAGGCCGAGAAAAAGAAAAGATAAGGAAGCGAATGGATCATACGATGAGCCAAAGCGCCACATAGTTCTTTCAGGAAAAAGAAACATCGTGGGAGTGGATGACAAGACAGACATGTCAGAAGACTATGAAAAGTTTGATGAAATTGCTCCATTCACAGTGAATATTGACCCGAGCATCTAGTTAAATGATGAAGATTTTCCATGGCTACGGCGCAAAGGGACACACGCGAAGAAAAAGTTTCACACCCAAAGATCTGGGATGTGATCGGCTTCACTATCATCACTTTCTTATGTGTTTCACACCCAGGAGGGAATGTCTGTAATAGTTAGGGTAGTTAATTATGTGTTTTGGCATTTGAAACGCCAAGAAAATTTATGTGCAAACAAATTCTTTTCATGCATTTACTGATTTTTTCCAGCTAAATGACCCTGAAATTGAAAAGCATTTCAAATGAACTCAGAAAATGTTGAAAGTTGGCATGGTATCATAATTTCATACAAATAGCATGTGCAAAAAGTAGAGAGGGTTACAGCAAAAACTGGATACACTTCATGTACAAAATGGACAATCTCTTTCGAAGTATCAGGGTTTCCGACGAAAACATAACTGTTACAAAGGCATTTCATTTTTTAAATAACCTAAGCATTACCAAATTGAATATAATGATAAAACACACTAATATTAAACATAAGAAAAAAGAATCACTGAAAAAACTTTTTTCAAAGTTAAGTTATTCACAAACTAGTGATTCACACAAATTTTAAATAATTCAAAATTTAAACTACTCAAATTTGAAAACTACCGGCACTAACAGAAAGTTTGTAATTTTTTGTACCTAAAGCAAAAATATTCACAAAGAAACTCTAAATACAGCAAAAAAACAACTCAAAAATAAATAAAACAAAAATAAATAAAGTGAAAAAAATTAAGAAAATAAAAAAGCCCACCTACTGGGCCAAAGCGGCCTGCATATGACTAGGAACACAACCTTTAGTTGGGCCAGGATGCAGGCCCGCAAAGGCCCAGTAGGCCCACTGGGCAGAAGAGGACAGGTAGGCCCAGTAGGCCTGCTTAGGAGAGGAGCTCGAGAGAGCTACTACACTGGGGCTTATAAACCAGTGTGGTAGCCCCTCGGCTAGCGAGGTGGGACTAAACTTGCGCACCGCCTGGAGCCAGGCATCCCCTTTAGTACCGGGTCGTGGCTCCAACCGGTACTAAAGACCCCCCCCC
>NW_021207373.1:0-1285 GCF_002162155.2 Triticum dicoccoides
GGCTGGAAAAGAAGAAAAGTGGCTGGGTGCCCATCCGGCTTGATGAAGAGAGGTCGAGGCCGGCTGCGCGTGTAGAGGCTGGCCAGAAAAGTCATGGTCGGCTCCCCATCGAAGAAAGAAAAAAGAAAGAAGGGTCCGGCTCCCCGCGTGGAGTCGGACAGAAAGAGAGAAGAGAAAAGAAAGGGCCGGCTGTCCAAGTCAACGGCCGACTGCCTGTCGCCAGCTTGCTGAAGAAAAAAGAGAGCAGCTTATACGTCCGACCGCTATAAGAGAAAAAGAAAGAAGAAAAAGTAGTTGCCGGGAGATCCGGCCCGACAGCTCAGCAGTCATATCTGAGGTCAATGCCATATCGTATATGCATGTGGCATGGTGGCCGTTGCTCTTGGCCGAATGGGTGTGCTTGGGCATGCTTGCCCATAGGAGTGGATGGATGGATTGCTAGCTAGCTCTCTTAGCTAGCTAGCTTGTGTGTGTGCGTGAGTGTGTGAGTCCATCCCCTGATGGATGGATGTGTGCCTATATATATAGGAATTGGCATGGGTGGTAGTGGCTTTGGTTGTAAGCTACCTTGGGTAGCTTACAAGCCAAGCTATGTAGGCATGGCTACTGGCATGGTGCATGTCATGCTTGTCCCCTGGGGTACTTTATAAATCAGTACCAAGGGGACACGGTACACTGTAGATGATGTCGCGGTATGGTCGTCCCGTCGGTGTCTCGTCAGGCTGTAGTTGACTTCGGGCAGTCGGCCTGGCAAAGGAGTTGGCATCCAGCAGTCGGCCTGGTGGAGGAGTCGGCAGCCAACAGTCGGCCTGGTGGAGCAGTCGGCAACCAGCAGTCGGCCTGGTGGAGCAGTCGGCAGCCAACAGTCGGCCTCGTGGAGCAGTCAGCAGTCGGCAGCCAGCAGTCAGCCGCCGGCCAGGTAGTTGGACTGAGGGGCTTTGCTAGCCCCGATGTCTTGAATTCTTGTCTCGCCGTCTTCGGGGTATCCGTGTCCAATTACTCCGGCAGCCACCGCCTCAAGTACCACACTGCAACCGCCTTTGGCGCCTTTGTACATCCCCTGCCAAGCAAATGGGCAATTCTTCCATTTCCAATGCATACAGTCGATGCTTCCAAGCATCCAGGGAAATCCTCTTGCTGCATTCTGTGCTAGGATCCGAGCAGTGTCTTCCGCATTGGGTGGCCTCGGCTTCCTCCTCCAGCAGCGCGGCGAGCGCTTCCTCGTCATCCGAGTCCATCAGCGGGGCAGGCAAATCGCCGAACACCTTGCGCCCGGTGGGCATGT
>NW_021207374.1:0-1285 GCF_002162155.2 Triticum dicoccoides
GGCTGGAAAAGAAGAAAAGTGGCTGGGTGCCCATCCGGCTTGATGAAGAGAGGTCGAGGCCGGCTGCGCGTGTAGAGGCTGGCCAGAAAAGTCATGGTCGGCTCCCCATCGAAGAAAGAAAAAAGAAAGAAGGGTCCGGCTCCCCGCGTGGAGTCGGACAGAAAGAGAGAAGAGAAAAGAAAGGGCCGGCTGTCCAAGTCAACGGCCGACTGCCTGTCGCCAGCTTGCTGAAGAAAAAAGAGAGCAGCTTATACGTCCGACCGCTATAAGAGAAAAAGAAAGAAGAAAAAGTAGTTGCCGGGAGATCCGGCCCGACAGCTCAGCAGTCATATCTGAGGTCAATGCCATATCGTATATGCATGTGGCATGGTGGCCGTTGCTCTTGGCCGAATGGGTGTGCTTGGGCATGCTTGCCCATAGGAGTGGATGGATGGATTGCTAGCTAGCTCTCTTAGCTAGCTAGCTTGTGTGTGTGCGTGAGTGTGTGAGTCCATCCCCTGATGGATGGATGTGTGCCTATATATATAGGAATTGGCATGGGTGGTAGTGGCTTTGGTTGTAAGCTACCTTGGGTAGCTTACAAGCCAAGCTATGTAGGCATGGCTACTGGCATGGTGCATGTCATGCTTGTCCCCTGGGGTACTTTATAAATCAGTACCAAGGGGACACGGTACACTGTAGATGACGTCGCGGTATGGTCGTCCCGTCGGTGTCTCGTCAGGCTGTAGTTGACTTCGGGCAGTCGGCCTGGCAAAGGAGTCGGCATCCAGCAGTCGGCCTGGTGGAGGAGTCGGCAGCCAACAGTCGGCCTGGTGGAGCAGTCGGCAACCAGCAGTCGGCCTGGTGGAGCAGTCGGCAGCCAACAGTCGGCCTCGTGGAGCAGTCAGCAGTCGGCAGCCAGCAGTCAGCCGCCGGCCAGGTAGTTGGACTGAGGGGCTTTGCTAGCCCCGATGTCTTGAATTCTTGTCTCGCCGTCTTCGGGGTATCCGTGTCCAATTACTCCGG
This sequence comes from Triticum dicoccoides, assembly GCF_002162155.2. Classification (NCBI taxonomy): domain Eukaryota; kingdom Viridiplantae; phylum Streptophyta; class Magnoliopsida; order Poales; family Poaceae; genus Triticum; species Triticum dicoccoides. The sequence continues at coordinate 1,006 of NW_021207374.1, forward strand.
CAGCCACCGCCTCAAGTACCACACTGCAACCGCCTTTGGCGCCTTTGTACATCCCCTGCCAAGCAAATGGGCAATTCTTCCATTTCCAATGCATACAGTCGATGCTTCCAAGCATCCAGGGAAATCCTCTTGCTGCATTCTGTGCTAGGATCCGAGCAGTGTCTTCCGCATTGGGTGGCCTCGGCTTCCTCCTCCAGCAGCGCGGCGAGCGCTTCCTCGTCATCCGAGTCCATCAGCGGGGCAGGCAAATCGCCGAACACCTTGCGCCCGGTGGGCATGT
>NW_021207375.1:0-588 GCF_002162155.2 Triticum dicoccoides
GGTTGCATCGTCGGTCTAGTTGCTGGTCTTAGAGTCTAGTCTTTTAGAGTTTCGAGTTCTGGTCATAAGTTGTCACGCCGCCGCCGCACCATCATCATCGCCCCTGCCATCTACCACCACCGCTCCGAATCCGTATCCATATACCACCACCAATCCGTGTCCATATACCACCACCGATCCATATCCATATACTACCACCGCTACCACCACCGCTGCCATATACCACCACCATATATCCACCACCAATCCGAGTTCCTTGCTTATTAGGTTTGTTTTCGGGATCCATCCAGATTCCGATTCGTGTTTCCTTGCCGGAGTAGGTTTCGGAAAAAAAAAAAGAGTCGGGTAGCCACGCTCCGTTTAGGCCCAAAATTTTTCAAAAACGCATTTTTCAAAAAAAAATCTGGCTATCCTATTTTTAGGTGTTTCTGAGTGTTTTGAGACAGGTGCCATTATAGGAAGTTTTTTTTTGACCCGTTTCCAGTTTTTGGGTCCGGGCAGTCGAAAAAAAAAAATTGGTCGAAAAAATTTCGTGCCCATCCTGTCAGTTTGAGCTAGGAAGAGTTTTGAGACACTCGCCATTATAGT
>NW_021207376.1:0-720 GCF_002162155.2 Triticum dicoccoides
TAGTATTTCATTATTTCATATTAATAAAAATGATAATACTGTTGTTTTTTTTAAAAAATACGATACAGAGGAACAACCTCGTTCATTTTGTATTGATAGTAACAATAGTTATTTAATCGTTGTTGGTCAAAAATCTAATAAGTTAAGTTTATATAGAATTTGTCAAAAAACAGGTGAATTAAACAAAGTAAATCAATATAAAACAGGTGAAGGTCCTTTATGGATAACTTCGCTTGTAATTTAAATTACTAAATAAAATACATTTTAAATATATAAATTAAATATTTTTTATATCAAATAAAGTATCATCATCTAAAGACTTTTTAATAACATTAATAAGTTTTTTTAAACATTCTACACTTATGATATAAGGTGGTACAATATAAATTGTTTTTTTAAAAGGTCGAATCCAAACACCATTTTTTACAAAAAATTTTTGTATAAGGGCCATATTGACAAAATGTAAACATTCAACTACCCCAATAGCGCCTAATACACGAACATCTACCACTCTTGGATGATGAATTAATGGTAATAAATTTTGACAAAGTTCTTTTTCAATATTAATGACTTGTTTTTTCCATGTATTCTCTTCTAATATTTTTATATTAGCATTAGCTGCAGCACATGCTAATGGATTACCCATATAAGTAGGGCCATGCATAAAACAACGTACCTTGCTTGTACTAATTGTATCTGCAATATTTCGTGAAGTTAAAG
>NW_021207377.1:0-1751 GCF_002162155.2 Triticum dicoccoides
TCCAAGTCTTCATTCTCGTCGGTATCGCGTGATGAAGAATATGAGATGGCCACCAAAGAAGGAACCTTGACCTTCTTGAATTTCTTCGGTGGAGGTGCAGACCAGTCAAAATCTTCCTTGAGACCCATTTTCTTGAGATCTTCTTCACCATACAGATGTGACAGTATTGCCCAGGTGCGATCGAAAACTTCATGGAGGTAGTAATGGTTTTTCTTCACTGCATTGTGTGTAGCAGTCATGTTGTGAAGAAATGAACCAAACTGATGCTTAACCCATTTATGATTTCGATCCACCTTCTGGTGAAGACTAAGCAGAAGCTCACGATCAGTCATCACACGAGGAGCAGTGGCTTGAGGAGTAGACTTGGGTGCATTGGCAGAGTCATGTGTGGCAGAGTCATCATTGGTGGAATAAGATGCAGCTTTGCAAAACTATCCATCCAATGGACGAATGCCTTCATCTATAACAGCTGGTGTCTTGCCCTTTTCATCAGCTAAGGAATAGGTCTGCTTGAGGACTTCAATCGGGGGCAAGTAGCTGAGGTGATTCTGAAAATCAGCTTTGTAGTTGAGTGAAGACCTTGTGCTGAGGAATCTCATAATCCAAGGTGCATAAGGCTTCAGCTCAAACGGAGAAAGTGCAACATTTGCCAGACTCCTCATGAAGAAATCATGATAATTGACAGGAATGCCATGAACGATATTGAATACCAGATTCTTCATGATGCCAACAATTTCCTCATTAGATGAGTCACGGCCTTTGATGGGACTCATTGTCCTCGTTAGAATGTGATAGACAATTCTGGGCACATATAGTAATTCCTTCACGAGGAATTTGGTTCGTGGAGCCTGACCTGGCTTCAAAGGTTTCATCAGAACTTGCATGTAGTGATTTGTAAGCTCCGGTTCACTGTAAATGCAACGAGCTTCTTCAAGGGGAGGACTGAGTGGTAAGGCACGAAGCAATTCAGTAGCTGGTGCTGTGTAGTGAGTGTTCTCAGACATCCAGTCCAGCACCCATGAATTCACATCTTCAGAATCTCCTGTGATGTGCAGCGTCGCATAAAATTGAAGAATCGGTTCTTCATTCCAGTCACAGATGTCAGAGCAAAAATTTAACAGTCCAGCATTGTGAAGAACACTGAGGACTGGCATGAAGCACGACAGAGATTCCATATCCACGTGAGGAATTTGCTCATGGTAGAAGATTTTTTTTTGTTGAACAACACTAAGGAATAGAAATTAGCCTAGCTGGCAGTCCAGAAACATCTCTTCCTAATGCAAGCAGAGTCATAAGGGTTGTAGTCTGCGAAGAATACGTGCTCACCGAAGAAATCACCAGCCTTGAATTTTTTCTTCGTGGAGAATGGATCCTTTGACTTGGGTAGAGGAGTGTTAGTGAGTTGCATCACGACCTCAGGAATCTCAATCACAGGTTCTTCAGGCCGAGGAATTTCTGGTTCCTCTTCAGTGGCAGTCTGCGTCTTCAGATGTTCAACAGCAGCAGTTTCTTCAGCACCAGTGGCTGGAATTTCTTCATGTACAGATGAAGTGGGGTGAGTTTCTTCAGAGCCCATTTGAACAGTTTGTGCAGGGGACTAATGTATTTGCTGCAATGGTGTGAACATTGGAGAGTTTGGATGCTGACTTTCCCAGCATTCATCACTCATCACTGGTGTGGAGCAGCCAATGTCCACATCTTCATCTTCCATTTCTTCAACGACAGCCTCTTCAGCAGTGAACTGAGGCATA
>NW_021207378.1:0-586 GCF_002162155.2 Triticum dicoccoides
GGCGGCAGTGTGGGGCCGGCGGCGGTGTGGGGGCGGCGACAGAGATGGAGGCGTGAGGGCGGCGGCGGCGTGGGGACGGTGACAGAGACGGAGGCGCGGGGGCGGCGGCGGCGTGGGTCGGGGCAGCGGGGGGAATTAGCTAGGGGGGCGAGGGAGAGGGAGGAAGGGGATCTGGTGAGAGGGAGGGAATTAGCTAGGGGGAAATCTTACTAATGGCGCACCCGCGGTCGGTGCGCCATTAGTATTCTTTTTTTTACATAGCAATGGCGCACCAGGCAGAGGTGCGCCATTAGTAATCTTTTTTTTACATAGCAATGGCGCACCAGGCAGAGGTGTGCCATTAGTAATCTTTTTTATATATATAGCAATGGCACACCAGCTAGAGGTGCGCCATAAGTAATTTTTTTTGTTGCATGTAATAATTTTTTAGAAAATGAATATGAATATGAAACAGTAATTTTTTATAAAAACAGTAATAATTGTTGTTTAACAACAATTGTAGTCTACACTTTATTATTATTATTTTTTCAAAAAATGAAGAGGCGAGAGGAGGCGGAGCTCACCGAGGAGTGGGGGAGGGTGCGGG
>NW_021207379.1:0-1094 GCF_002162155.2 Triticum dicoccoides
TCATGTTGTGATGCTTCGTTGTATTTGCACATATCGAGCATATTGTGTGTATGATTGAAATGCTTGGTATGTGTGGGATCTGACTATCTAGTTGTTTATCTTTAGTAGCCTCTCTTACCGGGAAATGTCTCCTAGTGTTACCGCTGAGCCATGGTAGCTTGCTACTGCTCTGGAACACTTAGGCTGGCCGGCATGTGTCCTTCTTCGTTCCGGTGTCTGTCCCTTCGGGGAAATGTCACGCTTTGAGTACCGGAGTCCTGTTAGCCCGCTACAGCCCGGTTTACCGGAGTCCTGCTAGCCCAGTGCTACAGCCCGGACCCACTTGCTGATGACCGACACGTTCGAAGCTGGGTCATGGATGCCTGTCCCTGTAAGTCTGTGCCACTTTGGGTTTACGACTAGTCATGTTAGCCCGGGCTCCTTATCATATGGATGCTAGCGACACTATCATATACATGAGCCAAAAGGCACAAACGGTCCCGGGCAAAGGTAAGGCGACACCCGTGGGGATACCGTGCGTGAGGCCGCAAAGTGATATGAGGTGTTACCGGCTAGATCGATGTGACATCGAGTTGGGGTCCTGACAGCGTTGGCATCAGAGCCGGACTGCCTGTAGGTTCTTCAAGCCAAACTGGTCGATGTTTAGTCTAGAAATTCTTTAGTTATATGTAGGGGAATTGTTTGTGGGTTGGAACGTAAGGCTCTTTTTACTCCTCTATCTTATGACATTCTGATCTGAGTCAGTCCATTCTTCCACCGGGGGTTAAGGAATTAGGATCTATTCTCTCTATCAGGATCACGTGTTACCAATCAGTAGTACCTTATAAGTTTGATGGATACAAGCCTAGTTCAGTTCTACTACCACATTATGTTGTTAGAATGGATTCAGAACTTTGATATGATGATGTTGAGTGTGTATGTAATCCTTTGTCAAATGTCTCAAAATCCTTCTTGAGCATTTACAGCTGTTATGCTGCCGAAATTTTGCTAGAAATTCTAATGCCCTTGCATTATGATTGTGCTTTCAGATGGCCACTCGCGACCTCAATCAAGTGGTTCGCCTGACTCGATGCCTAGATGTACCCGGCCATACT
>NW_021207380.1:0-905 GCF_002162155.2 Triticum dicoccoides
CGCAACCTCTATGGTGCTATAGCAAGCGATTTTAGAAGAGGTAGACTAGAACTGTTACTTCACAATGTGAAATAGTGAGGGTAGCCTCGAGCTATTCATATATATACATATGGAGCATGTAGGGTAGTTGAGAAGAATGATGTTGTGGTTGGTAGATAAAACTATTTATGTCAATTTACCAAGTGCTATATATATATATATATATATATATATATATATATATATATATATATATATAGAGAGAGAGAGAGAGAGAGAGAGACATGGGGCGAATTGTCACTTTTGAACCAATGAAGATAGATAGTACGTTTCACCGCCCACCCTGTCACCCATCCACCCAAAGAGAGAGAGAGAGAGAGAGAGGAGCTTTCTTGGTCAGCTATTTTCGTTCCAATTTTTTTATGGAAATGAAAAAAAATCATCTTCTACCTTATGCATTCAAAACATGTGTGAACCCAAACGACCAGTCAATTACATGAAATCGATGTAACACCGCACCAAGTGTGCAACAGACCATCACCAAGCCTAGAAGAGAAGGCATAAGGGGAGGAGTACCACATTACATCATCCTAGCTAATTAGGACATTCCTATCTACTTCTCTTCGGGCATGAGAACTCCATAGCTTGAACAGTCCAGAAACCTCACCAAAATTATGTGTGAGATGCTATTGATCGTTGTCGAAGACTTGGGCGTTATGAGCAGTCCAAAGTGCCACTGCGCATGCCGCAAAGAAAACATTTCATAGCCTTCCATAGGTATCCATTGGCGTGGTTGAGCATAATAAATATTGAAGCTTTGGCGAGGTATGAGCAAAGTATCGTACGCCGGCCTTATCCCGTACAGCGTCTGCTAGTTTGCATTGAAGGATAATGGCACATATAGTCTATGTAGCCGGGAAAAGATC
>NW_021207381.1:0-2704 GCF_002162155.2 Triticum dicoccoides
GCTGAGTCGTCTCGATGAGGTCGGCGCAGTTGTCCGGCTCAGGCCCCGGCTCGCCAATCCGGCCGATGAAGACGTGGATCCCTCCGAAGGGGACCCGGTACCCGTACTCAATTGAGCCGACATCGGGGCCCCAGCCTTCATCGTCGATGTAGATCTTGCTGTGACGACTCTTGGTCATCTGGGCCACTACGTATCCCTTGAGCCCTTCAAAGTTGCCCTTCAAGAACTCAAATCCACCGTGCGCTGGCCCCACGGTGGGCGCCAACTGTCGTGGAATTGTCACGTCAGATGTCCTCGTGAAAGGACTTAGTTGTGGAGCCATCGCAACTAGGAAGCTTGAAGGGGTTAATCGGGACAAAGGATACGAGAGGGTTTATACTAGTTCGGCCCCTTACGGTGAAGGTAAGGCCTACGTCTAGTTGGGTTGGTATTGATGTTTCGATGACCAGGGAGCGAGATATGCTATGCCTGGTTCTCGATGAGTTATTTCTTGCCCTAAACCGCCAGCAGGTCGTCCCCTTATATACACGGGTTGACGCCCTGTGGCCTACAGAGTCTCGGCCGGCTTATAACAGTGCACGGCTCGGTGACTAGTTAAAACTACCTTATGATACAAGTCATGCCATTATAGCAGTTTACTACAACGGGCCTTAAGTCGCCTATGGGCCTTAAGCCCTCTATGAACCGCCATCTTCATGATTGGTCTTGGGCCTTCTCTCTGGTAAATCTTCTTTGCGTAACCCGGTCCCTCCTGGGCGGCTTACTCAAATAGTTATATCCCCAACACTAGTAGTATAATTTGGGTCAGTCGATTTGTGAAATAAGTTTGACGGAGCGAAGGAAGAAGACGGCAGAAGAGGTGGAAGAAGCCCTTCTAGCCATCCATGTTGCATCAAACGTCTCACATGAGTCAACTGACCCAAATTCCTCCTTCAGATTACAGGATCCACGTGGCATTCAAGGTCTCGAAGGTAGATTTCGCGTCCGCACCCGGTTTGCGGGCTCGACGCATGCGCGACCGGCTTCTGCCGCGACAACCACCATGCGCGCCTCCTCCGTGCGGGCGGAGACGACAATGACACGCTAGTTCCTCCTCGCCGGCGTGCTGGAGCACGCGCTCGTCCTCCTCTTCATATGTTGCGTGCATAGACGTGGCTCCACCAGCTGCTCGCGTGCTTGGCAGCGCGTCGGCATGGCGAGGAGGGATTGCAGACGACGTGAGCGGGCGAGCCTTCGGCTTCATAACACAAGGATGGCAGCGACACGGCTGTGATGGGCGAGAAATTGTTGTCCGGAGTAGGCAGGCGCCCGCATGCGCAACGGCGGTGGCGGCATATTGATGAGTGCGCGTATGGGAGCTTACTTTAGTTTTATATGAGGTTGGCCAAACTTAAAAGAAAACCGTACTAGTACATGTAAACATTAGACTTAGGCAGTGCTTTTATTAAAAAAAATTGAAGTTAGTACCATAGCCACGATACGGAATCCTGTGCAAATGCGTGAACCGCGGCCGCGTGGTCGATCGAACGGTGTGTCGCTGTGTCGCGCTCAAAGGACATCCACCGAACCTTTTTGTGTGTGTGAAAACAATCCTCGAATATTACTCAACTTTTTTTTCCTGGGAAAGTTCTTGACGCTGCAATATTTCCATATATTTGAATTTAACTCCAGTTTGCGTTTATTTGGATTTGGATGTTTTAGGTGCGTCCTAGTTTTTTTAAATACTTTTTTTGTGTGTGTGACTCTAAGAGAATGTGTGTATGTGTCCATATGTGTGTTGTGGCGGAAGGGCAATGTGGAGACGGTGTGCGTGTGATACAGACATAGAGAGGTGTGAATGTGCAAATGATCATGCATGAGTGAGGCATAGACAGATGCCGATACGTTGTGTATACATGAGAGAATGGTCTTCTAGTTTACTTGTGTGTGTGTGTGTGTGAGAGAGAGAGAGAGAGAGACAGAGAGACAGAGAGAGAGAGGAGCATCCGTAACACAACAACCATCTCTCTCGCTTCGTCCGTCCCTCGCATGATCGCATGCAACATATGCATCAACGCGTACATTTTGACACCCTCACTCGGCCCTTGCCCACCTCAAGGCCCGCACAACCTCTTCGTGAATACCCATTTCTCTCCTTAGGTTTGTTTTCGCTCAATATCTCACACACACACACACACACACACGCAGCACAAGACACACACACACACTCCCCCGAGCACACAATTCATCCCCATCCAAGGTTTTACGAAGACCACTCTCGCTTGTGCTTCTTTGCACCCCAACATGCACAACACCTCAATCTTCAATGAGGGCATCGAGCAGATCGAAGACAGCGACCACACCGCTCTAGAGAATGCGGGGTCATTTGGAAGCAGGGTGATGTGACGACAGCTGACTGACTCCTCCCCCCACCCTCTCTCTCTCTCTTGCACAAAATGACCAATCCTCTCTCCCTCGCACAAAATTGTCAATCCCTCAACCCATGATATCCTTCCCCTCTCGTCCATGTTTTTCCAGCTCTCTCATCAAACATGTTGTCTCTTCTCCTTCCACGTATACAAAATCACGTATATTACATGTCTCCATCTTTCTCACAGACCTAACTTCTTCCTCTCTCTCTCTGTCTCGTTAAGTTTGTCTTCTACTCGTCCACATACATACAATCTTTCCCGCCCTATCTACTCCATCTTCAAAAGCTCTCTCT
>NW_021207382.1:0-3598 GCF_002162155.2 Triticum dicoccoides
GTTGGAATTTCCGGTTCAACAACCTCCTAGATAAATAAAATCTATGTCACGTTGGTCGGCATAATTTTCATAAACAATAAATGGACCAATAGTTATGAAAATATAATATATACCACATTCGAATCATAGACATGACGAGGGCCGACGGGGGCGGATACCAAAACCATCACACTATATAAGATGCAATAATAAAAGTAAGAAAATAATACAAGTATCTATCTAAACATACAAGTAAGAATATTTTTTCTTTCAGAAAGAACATAAGAACAAAAGGCTCACCACGGTGGTGCCAGCGATGAGATCGGTGCGGGTGATCGACGGCGGTGAAGACGGAGACGGGGCGTGACGGAGCGCTAAACCTAGACAAATATTAAGGAAAGTGGAGCTTGGAGGTCGAGCTTGGAGAGGAGAAAGCTTAAGTAGTGTGGCTGAGGCATTCCATCGAACACCTTGTGTGCATAGGAGGTGAGCTAGAGCACCACCAAGCCCTCTCCCCCTCGGCGGCCAGAAAAAACAGAGCAGTGTGCTCTGCTCTTACGCGAGGGGGTATATATAGGCACCTCATTGGTCCCTGTTGGTGGCATGAACCGGGACTAAAGGGCAGCCTTTGGTCCCGGTTCAAGCCACCAACCGAGACCAGTGGTGGTGGGCCAGGAGCGAGGCCCATTGGTCCCGGTTCGTCCCACCAACCGGGACTAAAAGGTCCAGACGAACCAGGACCAATGGCCCACGTGGCTCGGCCGGCCCCCGGGGCTCACGAACCGGGTCCAATGCCACCATTGGTCCCGGTTCTGGACTGAACCGGGACTAATGGGCTGACCCGGCTTGGACCATTGCCCCCTTTTCTACTAGTGCTAGTTGGGTAAACTTCAAAAGACTAGCACAATTAAAGCAACGTACGACCTGCCCCCGCGTCGCTCTGCTCGGGGCGACACGGGAGGCGATGAAACCCTACCCGCCGGTCCTTCTTCCCCATCCTCCCCCCTCGTCGCCGCCCAAGGAGGCCTCCGGCGAAGCCCGCGTGGTCTCCCAGGACGGTGGCGGCGAGGATCTGGCTGCTTCGCTCCGCGCCAAGGGCCTAGGGTGCCAAGCGGTGGCGCCATTTTCTGCGGCGAGCTGCATCGCGGGTTTGCCCCAGTCTCCTCGGTCGCGAGGGCCGCTAGTGACGGCGGGCACTGTCGCCAGTCGCAGTGGTGGGCCGGCCTCCTTCCTCAGATCTGAAGGCTACTTCCGTTCCCCTCCCAACGCTCCTCCCCGCCTGATCTGGTCGCCGGCGCCCTCTGGACGCCAGATCCATTGAAGGTGGGATGCCTGGAGTTGCGGACTTGGACCGGGAGAAAGTCTTGGCTGGTTCTCTGGCCATGGCGGTGGCGACACCGCAGGTACCGTTCTTCTCCTTGGATGCGTCGTTGAGGTCTATTCCCTCTCCCTCCCACTCAATTACTCGGGTGAAAACCCTAGTCTTGTCAAGACTAGATAACAACGGCGCGACGTGCGTCTCCATCTTCTTGAAAGTGTCATCTTGGGTATGGTAGGAGAGTGCGGAGGTGTTGCAAGGTGGTTGTTGAGTTGGGTGCGTCATCAGAGAGGGAGGTGTACATGGGCTCGAGGGACCAGTGGACGACATCATTAGTGGTGTGGTGCTTCATCTGACACATTGATGGCGGCGGATCTCGGCGGCATGGCGCAGTGGAGACCCGGCGTTCGATGCGTGGAGATGGACTCGCGCAGGAGGAGGACGTTGTCTGGCGGCATGGTGGGCTCGATGGCAGAGAGGCCTAGCAAGGTTGATGCGTCAGTATCATCTCTGAAGATGGCTCGGTGGAAGACGGTGGCGATGACACAGGAGAATGCGTCGGACCGGTTTGTGCCCCAAACCCGGTATGTCGGTTGGTTGGGGCCTCCGGCTTTTGATGTTAGGCTTAGATGCGATGTCTGTTTGGTAATAGGCTCAGGCATTTGGCATCCCTTCATCAAGGGGTTAGGAGTAGCGACATGTATGTTGCCAAGATGGTGGCTTCAGGGTAACTGATGTATTACTTTGTAAGGTCTTTATGAATAATTAATAAAATAGCTACATGCATCATTCAGATGCAGAGGCAGGGGTATATCCTCCTTTTCCAAAAAAAAGCTAGTTGGGTAAACTTGCATACACTATGTAGGTCCACAAATTTTACATAGCAATACTTAAGAATCATAATTATTTCCCCCAAGAGCTGGTGCTGGATCTGCTGATTTAACCATTAATAAATGAGCTGCAAGGATGCACGCTTGTTGGCACCAATGGTCAAGCATACACTGTTGTATGATCCCGAAAATAAAATAAAAAATGTGCTGCAGTAGTGTATTTATAAGTTTAATTGGCAGTGTACCCGCTGGAGATTCCCTGAGCAAATGTGCTACCTTGTGCGGTACTTGAGTTTTGTCTTCGCTAAAGCAAGTTGTATAATCTGCAGATGCTCAGGACCACGTTATCGATGATACTTAAATCTTCTTATGATTGCAACAAGTCACCAAACTACCTCCTGTGCCGTCTGAAACATAAACTGAGTACTAACAAAGTTTCTCAAAATATGAATTGAGATAAGCCCATCAATAAGTACAGCCCTGAAGTCCTGAACTGAAAGGACGTTTTGCAGACTAGCAAGCATGGAATCAAGAGTACATACGCAAACATTGCAACATGACTTTGAGCGTCAAGGCAAAACCGTCTAGTAGCAATTCCTGCTTAGCTCACCAATCAATTAAAAAGGCCCAAAATAAAAAAAAAGGGATAATATATATCATGTGATTATAATCTACAAAAAGTACAAGACAATATTTGCTTATTACATCCTCTCTCGTTGTTTTGTGGGTCCTGCGATATCAACTGCTGGTGACGCGAAGGAAGACAAGTGGTATCCTCACATCTTCTCTTAAAAAGGAAAATAAATATGAAACCCACATCACCCAACGTAACACCAATAACTATGTTATGGCATCTCCAACATGGATCCACTACAGGAAAGACATATGTAGCTAAGTGTTTCAAGGTACACCTCCAAGCCGAGTACCCTGAATAAAGCACGCGACATAAGTGGATCCTCGGCATATCATGGGCTAAGCCAAGCATAGCTAAAATTGCGTGTTTGTTCGGACCAACCGCTTGAGTTGGTGACTCCCCGTCTGCCACACAACTTCAAGCTCGAGCAGGCACCGTCCCCTCCGCGGCCGCTCACCACCTTGAGTACTATATCGGCAGGTCGTTGCCTTTGTCATAGGGCTTGTAACAGCTCGAAGAAATGGAGCGCCACCAAGCATGGCGCTCGGCGGCCTCTGCGAACAGGCACTAATGCCGCCACACATGCTTGTTGACCCGCCCCACGGCCTGGGTATTGCACCGGTCGGAGAGAACCAAGGAGTCCGACACTCAGCGCCGGCGCCAGCTCAATAAGGAGCTCCTCCAGCGCGCCATCGTTTAGTTGAGAGTGTTATGCCCGACTCAAGAACAAGGAGGACAGCGGAAGGCAGAGGCTGAAAGGTTGTGCCGCGAGCACGATGGTGCAGCCAGGGATGTATGCCATGACGACGGCAATGTCGGAGATGTTGGTGGCAAGGG
>NW_021207383.1:0-1950 GCF_002162155.2 Triticum dicoccoides
AAGTGATTTCCACGATTGACGAACCCCGGGGGTGCGTTTATGTGTCGGTCATCAACACTCACAATTTTGGCCAATTCTGGCCGTCTCGTGGACTATTACTCGCTGTTTTGGGGTCCCGGAGTGATTTCCACGATTGACGAACCTCTTGGTGCGTTTACATGTCGGTCATCAACACTCGCAGGTTTTGTTGATTCCGACCCGTTTCGTGGACTATTACTCACCGTTTTGGGGTCACAAAGAGATTTCCATTTTTGTCGAACCCCAAGGTGTGCTTGCGTGTTGGTCGTCAAGACTCGCAGTTTTGGCCGATTTTGGCCCGTTTTTGAACTATTACACAGTTTTGGCATCCCGAAGTGATTTCCACGATTGACAAACCCTACGGTGCGCTTACGTGTCGGTCATCAACAATCGCAGTTTTGGCCGATTCTGGTTCGTTTGGTGCACTATTACTCACCGTTTTGGGGTCCTAGAGCGATTTACACGATTTGCGATCCCCGGGGTGCTTTTATGTGTCGGTTATCAACACTCACCATTTTGCCCAATTCTGGTCCGTCTCGTGGACTATTACTCACTGTTTTGGGGTCCCAGAGCGATTTCCACGATTCACGATCCCGGGGGTGCAATTACGTGCCCGTCGTCAACACTCATAGTTCTGGCCAATTCTGACCCGTTTCGTGGACTATTACTCACCTTTTTGGGGTCCCGAAGCGATTTCCATAATTGTTGAACCCAAAGATGCACTTACGTGTCGTTCATCAACACTCGCAGTTTTGGCCGATGCTGGCCCGTTTTGTGGACTATTACTCGCTGTTTCGGGTCCCGGGGTGATTTCCACGATTGACGAACCCCTGGTGCGTTTATGTTTCGGTCATCAACAATCGCGATTTTTGTCGATTCTGTCCCTTTCGTGGACTATTACTCACCGTTTTGGGGTCCTAAAGCGATTTCCATTGCTGTCGAACCCCAAGGTGTGCTTACGTGTTGGTCGTCAAGTCTCGCAGTTTTGGCCGATTCTGGCCCGTTTCTTGGACTATTACTCAGTTTTGGGGTCCCGAAGTGATTTCCACGATTGACGAACCCCGGGGGTGCGTTTATGTGTCGGTCATCAACACTCACAATTTTGGCCAATTCTGGCCGTCTCGTGGACTATTACTCGCTGTTTTGGGGTCCCGGAGTGATTTCCACGATTGATGAACCTCTTGGTGCGTTTACATGTCGGTCATCAACACTCGCAGGTTTTGTTGATTCCGACCCGTTTCGTGGACTATTACTCACCATTTTGGGGTCACAAAGAGATTTCCATTTTTGTCGAACCCCAAGGTGTGCTTGCGTGTTGGTCGTCAAGACTCGCAGTTTTGGCCGATTTTGGCCCGTTTTTGAACTATTACACAGTTTTGGCATCCCGAAGTGATTTCCACGATTGACAAACCCTACGGTGCGCTTATGTGTCGGTCATCAACAATCGCAGTTTTGGCCGATTCTGGTCCGTTTGGTGCACTATTACTCACCGTTTTGGGGTCCTAGAGCGATTTACACGATTTGCGATCCCCGGGGTGCTTTTATGTGTCGGTTATCAACACTCACCATTTTGCCCAATTCTGGTCCGTCTCATGGACTATTACTCACTGTTTTGGGGTCCCAGAGCGATTTCCACAATTCACGATCCCGGGGGTGCGTTTACGTGCCCGTCGTCAACACTCATAGTTCTGGCCAATTCTGACCCATTTTGTGGACTATTACTCACCTTTTTGGGGTCCCGAAGCGATTTCCATAGTTGTTGAACCCAAAGATGCACTTACATGTCGGTCATCAACACTCGCAGTTTTGGCCGATTCTGGCCCGTTTTGTGGACTATTACTCGCTGTTTCGGGTCCCGGAGGGATTTCCACGATTGACGAACCCCTGGTGCGTTTATGTTTCGGTCATCAACAATCGCGGTTTTTGTCGATT
>NW_021207384.1:0-1016 GCF_002162155.2 Triticum dicoccoides
GTGAAATAATATGCTCCTACTGACCTCCCTTAATTTTGGTAGAAGTTTTAAAGAAATATTTAAATAGGTTGTAGTGCAAAATGCACTTTGGACCAGAGAAGAAAAATTGAGTGCAGGGCTCAAAATATTTTATGAATGAAATATATTTTTGCATAAAAGTTAATCAAAAACATCACATGACATCTCCAAATTTTTGTGGAAATTTTAAGTGAGTCCATCAAATGGTTGTAGTTCAAATATGGTCAGATAACCTTGAAAAACCATTTTCAAGAAAGTAAAGATCAAGCAATTTAATTATTTAATTAGTTACACTGATAACAGCAAAGTTTTTCTTGAGAGGTTAAACAAGTCCAACAACATAATTGAAAAGTTTTCTCTCTGGGAAAAACTCATCATAACAGGGAAGGAAATGATTAAAAATCAAAAATGGAGCTCAGAAATCTAAAGTTTTAATTCCTGGCAAAATTTTTAAATAAAACAAGGCCAAATTTTTGGGGTGTCACAGATACTACCCCCCTTAAGAAAAATCTCGTCCTCGAGATTTGTTAAAAGCTGTTTTAAGAAAACTATACGCAATAAAAAATGGCTACAGTGAGAGGGCAATAAGTGGTGAAAAACCACACTGTGAATACTGGCGCTGCGCGGAAAAGTTTACGGTTCGGGACAAAACCGGGCGATTTCTACGCTGGATAAAAATTTAGAATAATCTTCTAAATTTAAATATACGCTGGTCGTACCCGAGAGCACAGTGCTCTCTCTGGCCGACAGGTGGACCCGGGGCCCACTGTCAGCCTCTTCTTCTCCCACTGGCTCTTCCTTCTACCTCTGGCTCTCTCTTCCTCCTCTCTCCCGCGTGCTTTCTCGCGCTTTCTCCACCGGCGATGCCTAATGCGTAGGGCATCTAGGCCGTACCGTGGTAGTGCGCGGCGTGCTAGCTGCCGGTGCAGCGTGCACTCACCTCGCGGGCCAGCGCGCTGTCGGCACTGCTCGCGGATTCGACTCCGAACACTGGCGAT
>NW_021207385.1:0-591 GCF_002162155.2 Triticum dicoccoides
CGCGGAGACCACCGGAGGGGAGCTGAGGACAAACCGCAGCTCTTGGCGGAGTCCGTTGAGGTCGGGGTGGCCGGAGTTGGCGCCGGCGACGACTTTGGCGGCCACCGGGGCTCGGTCGGAGGTGAACTTGGCGCTAGAGGGGTCGGTGAGGCTCGTGGAGTAGCTAGCTAGGTGTTGCGGGACTTGGTGAGTAAGATGGACACCATCTTGTGGCCGGAGTGTGGCCGGAAGCACGTCGGCGACGAGGTCCGCGGCGGTGCGGGCGTGTGATCCTCGTGCGGTGGCTACACGGCTCAGGAATGAGAGAGAGAGAGGGTCGGAGGAGTAGCTAGGCTCACAGCGCTCCCGTAGAGGCCACCGGTGAGGTCGGGGACGAGCTGAGGCGGCGATGGCGTTGAAGGGGATCTCCAGCGACGGTGAGCTCGGGCGAGGTCGGTGCGGTGGTCTCGGGCCGCACGAGCACACGGGGCTCGGCTGCTCGATGAAGTAGACAGCGGCGGAGCTCCTGGACATGGTGGCACGGCGTGGGGTGGACGGAGGGCGTGGCTACGGCGTGGGGGTGGCGGCGATGGCGTCGGCCATGGCTGGGGC
>NW_021207386.1:0-990 GCF_002162155.2 Triticum dicoccoides
CTAAGCATTTAGGATTGCAGGTAAGGTATCAACAGGTGTAGCAACAATGTCAGGCTATGCATCAGAATAGGATCAACGGAAAGCAGTAACATGCTACACTACTCTAATGCAAGCAGTATAGATAAGAATAGGCGATATCTGGTGATCAAGGGGGGGGCTTGCCTGGTTGCTCTGGCAAGAGAGAGGGGTCGTCAACTCCGTAGTCGAACTGGGCAGCAGCAGCGTCGGTCTCGTAGTCTACCGGAGAGAAGAGGGGGAAGAAACAATGAATACCAAGTAAACAGATGCATATCGATGCATGACATGTCAAGAAGCGATGCTAGGCGTGCCCTAACGTGGTATAAGGTGGTACTGGTCAAGGGGGAATCATCCGGGAAAGTATTCCCGGTGTTTCGTGTTTTCGGGCAGAGGAGTCGGAGGGGGAAAGTTGCGGGTTCGATAGGTTAGGGGGGTGTGGTGGATGAACGGACTGCGTATCCGGAATCGTCACGTCGTTCTGAGCAACTTTCATGTTGAAAATATTTTAATCCGAGTTACGGATTAAAAGATATGATTTTTAAAAGATTTTAATAATTTTGGAATTTAATTAGTTATTTAATTAATTCGAAAAAAATGTATTTATGACGTCAGCATGATGTCATGCTGACGTCAGCAGTCAACAGGGGTTGACTGAGTCAACCCTGACATGTGGGTCCCGCATGTCATTCTCTAATATCTAATTAACCTAATCAGAGTTAATTAACATTAGTTAATTAGGTTAATTAGTGATTAGTGCTAATTAATCAGAATTAATTAGATTAATTAATTAATTAATTAATTAGTTAATTAGTTAATTAGTTTTATTTAATTTTTCATCTTCTTTTTATTTTTAAACCGTTCTGTGGGGGTGGGGCCCCCATGTCATCGGCCCAGAGGGCCAAACGGGCATGCGGGCGTGGTGGGTTTGCGGGGCGGTGCCCGTTTCGGGCGCAACCCCGAAGGACGCGGCGC
>NW_021207387.1:0-1767 GCF_002162155.2 Triticum dicoccoides
AACCACGGGGTGCGTTTACGTGTCGGTCATCAACACTCGTCGTTTTTGTCAGTTCTGACCCGTTTCGTGCTCAATTTTGGGGTCCCAAAGCGATTTCCATGGTTGTCGAACCCCGGGGTGTCAATACTCGCAGTTTTGGCTGATTCTTGCCCATTTCATGGACTATTACTCACTGTTTTGGTGTGCCAAAGCGATTTCCATGGTTGGCGAACCCAAGGTGCGCTTACGTGTCGGTCATCAACACTCGCGGTTTTTCTTGATTCTGACCCGTTCCATGGACTATTACTCAATTTTGGGGTCCCGAAGCGATTTCCATGGTTATCGTACCCTGGGGTTCGTTTACATGTTGGTCATCCACACTCACAATTTTGGCCAATTCTGGTCCGTCTCTTGGACTATTACTCACCATTTTCGGGTCCCGAAGTGATTACCACGATTAACGGACCCCGGGGTTCGTTTACATGTTGGTCATCCACACTCACAATTTTGGCCAATTCTGGTCCGTCTCTTGGACTATTACTCACCATTTTCGGGTCCCGAAGTGATTACCACGATTAACGGACCCCGGGGTGCGTTTACGTGTCGGTAATCAACACTCACAATTTTGGCCGATTCTGGTCCATTTCGTGCACTATTAATCTGCGTTTTGGTGTCCCAAAGCGATTTCCACGATTGACGATCCTCGGGGTGCGCTTACATGTCCATCGTCAACACTCACAGTATTGGCCAATTCTGACCCGTTTCATGGACCATTATTCACCGTTTTGTGGTCCAGAAGCGATTTCCATAGTTGTTGAACCCCAAGGTGCGCTTACGTGTCGGTCATCAACACTCACAGTTTTGGCCGATGCTGGACTGTTCCGTGGACTACTACTCACTGTTTTGGGTTCCCGGGGTGATTTCCACAATTTACGAACCCTGGGATGCGTTTACGTGTCGATCATCAACACTCGCGGTTTTTGTCGATTCTGACATGTTTCGTGGACTATTACTCACGATTTTTGTGTCCCAAAGTGATTTCCATATTTGTCGAATCCCAAGGTGCGCTTATGTGTCGGTCATCCACACTCGCGATTTTTGTCGATGCTGACCCGTTTCATGGACTATTACTCAGTTTTGGGGTCCCGAAGCGATTCCATTGTTGTCGAACACCGGGGTGCTTTTACTTGTCAATCATCAACACTCACAATTTTGGCCAATTCTGGTCCGTTTCCTGCACTATTACTCACCATTTTCAGGTCCCGAAGTGATTTCCACGACTAACGAACCCCGGGGTGCGTTTACGTGTCGGTCATCAACACTCGTAGTTTTGGCTAATTCTGGCCCGTTTCGTGGACTATTACTCACTGTTTTGGGGTCCCGGAGTGATTTCCAGGATTGACGAACCACGGGGTGCGTTTACGTGTCGGTCATCAACACTCATCGTTTTTGTCAGTTCTGACCCGTTTCATGGTCAATTTTGGGGTCCCGAAGCGATTTCCATGGTTGTCGAACCCCGGGGTGTCAATACTCGCAGTTTTGGCTGATTCTTGCCCGTTTCATGGACTATTACTCACCATTTTGGTGTCCCAAAGCGATTTCCATGGTTGTCGAACCCAAGGTGCGCTTACGTGTCGGTCATCAACACTCGCGGTTTTTCTCGATTCTGACCCGTTCCATGGACTATTACTCAATTTTGGGGTGCTGAAGCGATTTCCATGGTTGTCGTACCCTAGGGTGCGTTTACATGTTGGTCATACAAACTCACAATTTTGGCCAATTATGGTC
>NW_021207388.1:0-43457 GCF_002162155.2 Triticum dicoccoides
CCTCCACCAAGGGCCACGAAATTCCCCCCTCTTCCTCCATATATACAGCCCTTAGGGCATCGCTTAGACTTTGGGTTTTGTTTAGATTAAAAGTTCGCCATAGCTGCAACTTCGCGTACTTCGTTTGTGTTCAACGACCAGACAAAGGCGTCACAGAACCCCACCTTGATCAATAAAGCTTTCATCTTATATTCGCAATATCCAGATTGCAATCTTAGTTTCTTGCTTGTTCTTCGTTTGCTCGCAGGAAACAGACCCTCGTGGTCAGGTTGATCGTGCTCCGGCGTGGTCAATAACCTCTCGGAGTTGGTTTAGCGATTGCTAAGGCGCGACGTCCTCGCACGTTCGTAGTCGGATCGTCAAAGTCGACTTCCACCAAAGCGAAATCCACCATCTCATCGAAAGACGGGACACCTTTGCCTCTATCACCAGTCAAGCACCTATGTGGTGGTATGCAGATCTTCGTGAAGACCCTGCCACCACACCAGCTCAGCAATCTGCCAGCTTACATGGCACTGCATGCCGCATTGACCTGGACGCGTGTCGAAGTAAGGAGAAGCGTCGACGGATGGGACGGGCTTCATTGTCGTCCCCGATAAAGCATGTGGACACCAAAGTAGTGGATTTAATGCATTTTGTCTTGTGGTGTCAGGCAATAAGCTTGTACACTGTATACACTTTCCACCTCCTATGTGCCACTGTGGCATCCCCTTTGAACTATAAAAGGAGGCTCGAGGCATACTGAGGAGGAATTTGGATCTTCTGGACTATGCACATGATGAGGACATCAATACAATTGTTACACCCACAACCCCTGCTGCTATACATACTGGACCAATTACTAGAGCTCGTGCACGCCAACTAAATTACCAGGTACTTTCGTTTCTTGGTAATGATTCTAATGTTCATGAGAATATGATGCTGCCTAAATTGGATACATTTGTTTTGCTTACAAATGAAGGGCCTAGCTTGGAGAAGGATGAACATTGGAGCAAGAACAAGCATAGAGATGATGGCATGCGCAAGGGAAACAAGAACGGAGTTACAAGTGATGATTTCAGGACTTTGAAGCCACCATAATGGGTGCATGAAGCCTTGGACGAAATATACAAGATGCCACTTCATAAATTTCGTCCCGAGGCTATTTTAGGTGCTACGTCACCTTATTATTGGGCCAGGCCCATGTAATTTCGAAATACATAAGTATAGGCTATTTTTAGAGTCCGTATGTGTGGGGAAACAAGAGATAGGGTTGATTTCGGACTCCTCCACCAAGGGCCACGAAATTCCCCCCCCTCTTCCTCCATATATACAGCCCTTAGGGCATCGTTTAGACTTTGGGATTTGTTTAGTTAAAAGTTAGCCATTGCAACTTCGTGTACTTCGTTTGTGTCCAACGACCAGACCAAGACCGCTTACGGATCCCCACCTTTATCAATACTTCATATATACTCGCAATATTCAGATTGCTTTTATCATATTCTTGCTTGTTCTTCGATTGATTGCAGGAATAGACCTTTGTGGTCAGGTTGATTGTGCTCCAGCATGGTCAATAACCTTTCGGAGTTGGTTTAGCGATTGCTAAGGCGCAACGTCGTGCACGTTTGTAGTCGGATCATCAAAGTCATCTTCACCAAATCGATAGTTATCATCTCATCGAAAGATCGGGACACCCCCGCCTCTATCACATACTATAAGCCTTCCCAGCTCCACATACATCTACGTCGTGTGTTTGACTCTCCCTGGTAATCGCTCTATCCAAGCTTTGAGAGTTTTTTGACTACAACGGTTGCCGATCACCGCCTGCTGCTGGGTAAGAACTGGTAAGAATTTCAGATTTGCTTGACGGATTTGTGATACACCACCACCACTTCTTAGTAGTCTGTAGGATCATATTCTTGTGTGTTTCTATTGCTGCTAACCATGCCAGGATCACAAGCCGACGAGATTGACTGGGAGAACTTATCGAACAAGGAGCTTCATGATAAGTTTCAGCAAATGATGACTGAACAGGTACAAGATGTGCTGAACAATTTTGAAGAGGCCATGGAGAAGATCACTGGCCTTGAGAAGACGTTCGAAACAAAGCTCGATAATAGATTTAATGAACTGCTTGCGCGTCTTCCACCACCGGCTGCACCTGTCGCACCTCTGCAACAACAACAACTACGCCCCCTTCCGAATCAGTATGGACGAGCACAGCGTGTTCCTATTGAGCCAGGACAAAATTCTGGTGCCGCTGCTACTGCTGTTGGTGTTTCTTTGGCTCCTGCTACTGCTGCTGCTGGTACCCAGGAGGATGATGAGTATGCGGGCGATTATGAGGATGAGGTTGATCAACATCAGATCTACGAGCAGCCACCAGCACCACCACCAGCAGGTCGACCTTAGGTATATATTCGTAATGGTAGGCCTGCACCACCACCTCAGGTATGAGATGATGTCCATATTCCTAAACTGAAATTGAATATTCCACCATTTGAGGGTAGATATGTTCCTGATATATATCTTACTTGGGAGTTAGAAACTGAACAACGATTTACATGTTTACAATATCCTGAGGAGAGACGAGTTGCTGCTGCTGTTTGTGCTTTCACTAGTTTTGCATGTGTATGGTGGTCTGAACATTGTAGATTATATCCTATTCCAACTACTTGGGCTGCTTTGAAAACTGCTATGCGTACGCGTTGGGTTCCACCATATTATCAACGTGAATTGCTTCAAAAATTGCAGCGTTTAAGACAAGGGAAAAATTCTGTAGAAGAATATTATCAGGAATTACAGACTGGCATGATTAGATGTGGTATTGTTGAGGAGAATGAAGCTATGCTTGCACGTTTTCTGGGTGGATTAAATAGAGAGATTCAGACCATTCTAGACTATAAGGAGTATACTAATATCACTCGTTTATTCCATCTTGCTTGTAAAGCTGAACGTGAAGTGCAGGATCGACAAGTATTGGGGCGAACTAACTTTTCTGCAGGCCGACCTTCATCATGGACACCGCGTGCATCTTCTACTTCAACTGCACCAGCACCTCAATTAGGTGCCTCCTCCAGTCGTGATACAAGAAAACAGGCACAACCACCATTATCTGCCAAGAGCGCACCTGCTGGGCCTGCACGGAGTTCTTCTTCTTCCATGGCATCAACAGGGCACACAAGTGATATTATTTGTCGTCGTTGTAAGGGAGGAGGTCATTATGCGAGAGAATGCAAATCTCCGCGTGTGATGATTGCTACCGCGGATGGTGGATATGAGTCCGCTAGTGACTATGATGAGGAGACTTTGGCTCTTATTACACGTGTAGAACATGGTGGAGATGATTCTGATCATGAGACGCAATACATGGCTCCTGAAGACGCTGACAGGTATGAATGTTTAGTTGCTCAACGTGTTTTGAGTGTGCAGGTCACACAAGCTGAGCAAAATCAGAGGCACAATTTGTTCCATACCAAGGGAGTTGTGAAGGAACGTTCTGTGCGCGTCATCATAGACGGAGGTAGTTGCAACAACTTGGCTAACATGGAGATGGTGGAGAAGCTTTCTCTCACCACAAGACCACATCCACATCCTTACTACATCCAATGGTTCAACAACAGCGGCAAGGTTAAGGTAACACGTACTGTTCGTGTGCATTTTAGTATCTCTACTGATGAGGACATCAATACAATTGTTACACCCACAGCCCCTGATGCTATACATACTGGACCAATTACTAGAGCTCGTGCACGCCAACTAAATTACCAGGTACTTTCGTTTCTTGGTAATGATTCTAATGTTCATGAGAATATGATGCTGCCTAAATTGGATACATTTGTTTTGCTTACAAATGAAGGGCCTAGCTTGGAGAAGGATGAACATTGGAGCAAGAACAAGCATGGAGATGATGGCATGCGCAAGGGGAACAAGAACGGAGTTACAAGTGATGATTTCAGGACTTTGAAGCCACCATAATGGGTGCATGAAGCCTTGGACGAAATATCCAAGATGCCACTTCATAAATTTCGTCCCGAGGCTATTTTAGGTGCTGCGTCACCTTATTATTGGGCCAGGCCCATGTAATTTCGAAATACATAAGTATAGGCTATTTTTAGAGTCCGTATGTGTGGGGAAACAAGAGATAGGGTTGATTTCGGACCCCTCCACCAAGGTCCACGAAATTCCCCCCTCTTCCTCCATATATACAGCCCTTAGGGCATCGTTTAGACTTTGGGTTTTGTTTAGATTAAAAGTTCGCCATAGCTGCAACTTCGCGTACTTCATTTGTGTTCAACGACCAGACAAAGGCATCACAGAACCCCACCTTGATCAATAAAGCTTTCATCTTATATTCGCAATATCCAGATTGCAATCTCAGTTTCTTGCTTGTTCTTCGTTTGCTCGCAGGAAACAGACCCTCGTGGTCAGGTTGATCGTGCTCCGGCGTGGTCAATAACCTCTCGGAGTTGGTTTAGCGATTGCTAAGGCGCGACGTCCTCGCACGTTCGTAGTCGGATCGTCAAAGTCATCTTCACCAAATCGATAGTTATCATCTCATCGAAAGATCGGGACACCCCGCCTCTATCAAGTGGTATCAGATTTCCAGGTTGCTCGGTGAGATTTTACAGTTTTTCGTAGTTTAGATCGAGTCTGTTCTTCATACCTACAGTCCGCGAAAAAGCCACACAAAAAAAATTAGGGTTAGTTCATCATATCCGAACCAATCTGAGCCTTTGCATAATCTTTTTAGGGTTTTGCTTTGTTGAATTTGCGGTTGCATCGTCGGTCTAGTTGCTGGTCTTAGCGTCTAGTCTTTTAGAGTTTCGAGTTCTGGTCGTAAGTTGTCACGCCGCCGCCGCACCATCATCATCGCCCCTGCCATCTACCACCACCGCTCCGAATCCGTATCCATATACCACCACCAATCCGTGCCCATATACCACCACCGATCCATATCCATATACTACCACCGCTACCACCACCGCTGCCATATACCACCACCATATATCCACCACCAATCCGAGTTCCTTGCTTATTAGGTTTGTTTTCGGGATCCATCCAGATTCCGATTCGTGTTTCCTTGCCGGAGTAGGTTTCGGAAAAAAAAAGAGTCGGGTAGCCACGCTCCGTTTAGGCCCAAAATTTTTCGAAAACGCATTTTTCGAAAAAATTTCTGGCTATCCTATTTTTAGGTGTTTCTGAGTGTTTTGAGACAGGTGCCATTATAGGAAGTTTTTTTGACCCGTTTCCAGTTTTTGGGTCCGGGCAGTCGAAAAAAAAAATTGGTCGAAAAATTTCGTGCCCATCCTGTCAGTTTGAGCTAGGAAGAGTTTTGAGACACTCGCCATTATAGTGATTTTTCGCAAAAAAAAAAAGCAGCGCAAAAAAAAAGAGCGCAAAAAAAAAGAGTGGAAAAAAAAATTCAGAGTGTGCTTTTCCCTTGTTTACGTGCCGCGCCGTGATTTTGTTGGTGTTCTAGGCTCGCGTCTCTAGCACAGTCTAGCCTAGGACCAGCACAGTACCGTCGTTGAGCTTTTATTCAACTTTGCATCTCTGAATTGATTATTGCTGACCCTTTTTGCTACCATAGTATAAGCCTTCCCAGCTCCACATACATCTACGTCGTGCGTTTGACTCTCCCTGGTAATCGCTCTATCCAAGCTTTGAGAGTTTTGACTACAACGGTTGCCGATCACCGCCTGTTGCTGGGTAAGAACTGGTAAGAATTTGAGTTTTGCTTGACGGATTTGTGACACCCACCACCACCACTTGTTCGTAGTCTGTAGGATCATATTCTTGTGTGTTTCTATTGCTGCTAACCATGCCAGGATCACAAGCCGACGAGATTGACTGGGAGAATTTATCGAACAAGGAGCTTCATGATAAGTTTCAGCAAATGATGACTGAACAGGTGCAAGATGTGCTGAACAATTTCTAAGAGGCCATGGAGAAGATCACTGGCCTTGAGAAGACGTTCGAAACAAAGCTCAATAACAGATTTAATGAATTGCTCGCGCGTCTTCCACCACCACCACCCGCTGCACCTAACGCACCTCTCCAACAACAACAACAACGACTACCTCCACGTCACGAAATAGACCTTCGCCGAGCGAGCCGTGTTCCTCTTGCGTTTGGCCAAACTGTTGGTGCTGCTGTTGATACTTCTGTGGCTCCTGCTACTGCTGTTGCTGGTACCCAGGAGGATGATGAGTATGCGGGCGATTATGAGGATGAGGTTGATCAAAATCAGATCTACGAGCAGCCACCAGCACCACCACCAGCAGGTCGACCTCAGGTATATATTCGTAATGGTAGGTCTGCACCACCACCTCAGGTACGAGATGATGTCCATATTCCTAAACTGAAATTGAATATTCCACCATTTGATGGTAGATATGTTCCTGATATATATCTTACTTGGGAGTTAGAAACTGAACAACGATTTACATGTTTACAATATCCTGAGGAGAGACGAGTTGCTGCTGCTGTTTGTGCTTTCACTAGTTTTGCATGTGTATGGTGGTCTGAACATTGTAGATTATATCCTATTCCAACTACTTGGGCTGCTTTGAAAACTGCTATGCGTATGCGTTGGGTTCCACCATATTATCAACGTGAATTGCTTCAAAAATTGCAGCGTTTAAGACAAGGAAAAAATTCTGTAGAAGAATATTATCAGGAATTACAAACTGGCATGATTAGATGTGGTATTGTTGAGGAGAATGAAGCTATGCTTGCACGTTTTCTGGGTGGATTAAATAGAGAGATTCAGACAATTCTAGACTATAAGGAGTATACTAATATCACTCGTTTATTCCATCTTGCTTGTAAAGCTGAACGTGAAGTGCAGGATCGACAAGCATTGGGGCGAACTAACTTTTCTGCAGGCCGACCTTCATCATGGACACCACGTGCATCTTCTACTTCAACTGCACCAGCACCTCCATCAGGTGCCACCTCCAGCCGTGATACAAGAAAACATGCACAACCACCGTTATCTGCCAAGAGCGCACCTACGGGGCCTACACAACGTTCTTCTTCTTCCATAGCATCAACAGGGCACACAAGTGATATTATTTGTCGTCGTTGTAAGGGAGGAGGTCATTATGCGAGAGAATGCAAATCTCCGCGTGTGATGATTGCTACCGCGGATGGTGGATATGAGTCCGCTAGTGACTATGATGAGGAGACTTTGGCTCTTATTACACGTGAAGAACATGGTGGAGATGATTCTGATAATGAGACGCAATACATGGCTCCTGAAGACGCTGACAGGTATGAATGTTTAGTTGCCCAACGTGTTTTGAGTGTGCAGATCACACAAGCTGAGCAAAATCAGAGGCACAATTTGTTCCATACCAAGGGAGTTGTGAAGGAACGTTCTGTGCGCGTCATCATAGACGGAGGGAGCTGCAACAACTTGGCTAGCATGGAGATGGTCGAGAAGCTTTCTCTCACCACAAGACCACATCCACATCCTTACTACATCCAATGGTTCAACAACAGCGGCAAGGTTAAGGTAACACGTACTGTTCGTGTGCATTATAGTATATCTACATATGCTGATTATGTTGATTGTGATGTGGTACCTATGCAAGCATGTTCCTTATTACTTGGTAGACCATGGCAATTTGATAAAAATTCTGTACACCATGGTAGAAACAATCACTATACTCTTGTTCATAAGGATAAAAATATTACTTTGCTTCCTATGACTCCTGATTCCATTTTGAAAGATGATATTGATAGAGCTAATAAAGCAAAACAGGAGACGAATAAGAGTGAAAATCAGATTGTGGCAAAAGAATTTGAGCAACAAATGAAGCCTAATAATAAACCATCTAGTGTTGCTTCTGAAATTAAATTGAAAAGTGCATGTTTATTTGCCACCAAATCTGATATTGATGAGCTAGATTTCAGCAAATCTGTTTGCTATGCTTTTGTGTGCAAAGAGGCATTATTTTCATTCGAGGACGTGCCTTCCTCTTTGCCTCCTGCTGTCACTAACATTTTGCAGGAGTTCGCTGACGTCTTTCCACCAGACGTGCCACCGGGATTACCGCCTATTCGAGGGATTGAGCATCAGATTGACTTAATTCCCGGTGCTTCACTGCCAAACCGTGCACCATACCGTACCAATCCAGAGGAGACGAAGGAGATTATGCGTCAAGTACAAGAGCTTCTCGACAAAGGTTATATACGCGAATCCCTTAGTCCTTGTGCTGTTCCTATTATTCTAGTGCCGAAAAAGGATGGTACATCACGTATGTGTGTTGATTGTAGAGGCATTAATAATATTACTATTCGTTATCGTCATCCTATTCCTAGGCTAGATGATATGCTTGATGAATTGAGTGGCTCTACAATATTCTCCAAAGTTGATTTACGTAGTGGATACCATCAAATTCGTATGAAATTGGGAGATGAATGGAAAACAGCATTCAAAACTAAGATTGGATTATATGAGTGGTTAGTCATGCCTTTTGGGTTAACTAATGCACCTAGTACTTTCATGAGATTAATGAACGAAGTTTTACGTGCTTTCATTGGACGATTTGTGGTAGTTTACTTTGATGACATACTGATTTATAGCAGATCTTTGGAAGAACATTTGGAACATTTACGTGCTGTTTTTATTGCTCTACGTGATGCACGTTTGTTTGGTAACCTTGGGAAGTGCACCTTTTGCACCGACCGAGTATCTTTTCTTGGCTATGTTGTTACTCCACAGGGAATTGAAGTTGACAAAGCCAAGATTGAAGCTATTGAGAGTTGGCCGCAACCCAAAACGGTCACACAAGTGAGGAGTTTTCTTGGCCTCGCTGGATTCTATAGGCGTTTTGTGAGAGATTTCAGCACCATTGCTGCACCTCTCAACGAGCTTACAAAGAAGGATGTGCCTTTTGTTTGGGGTACCGCACAGGAAGAAGCCTTCACGGTATTGAAAGATAAGTTGACACATGCTCCTTTACTCCAACTTCCTGATTTTAATAAGACTTTTGAGCTTGAATGTGATGCTAGTGGAATTGGATTAGGAGGTGTGTTATTACAAGATGGCAAACCTGTTGCATACTTTTCTGAAAAATTGAGTGGGCCTAGTCTGAATTATTCTACTTATGATAAATAATTATATGCTCTTGTTCGGACTTTAGAAACATGGCAACATTATTTATGACCCAAAGAGTTTGTTATACATTCTGATCATGAATCTTTGAAACATATTAAAAGTCAAGCTAAACTGAATCGTAGACATGCTAAATGGGTTGAATTCATTGAGACTTTCCCTTATGTCATTAAACACAAGAAGGGAAAAGAAAATGTTATTGCTGATGCATTGTCTCGTCGCTATACTATGCTTTCACAACTTGACTTCAAAATATTTGGTTTGGAGACCATCAAAGATCAATATGTGCATGATGCTGATTTTAAAGATGTAATGCAGAATTGTAAAGAAGGAAGAATGTGGAACAAGTTTGTCGTTAACGATGGATTTGTGTTTCGTGCTAACAAGCTATGCATTCCAGCTAGCTCCGTTCGTCTTTTGTTGTTGCAGGAGGCGCATGGAGGAGGATTAATGGGACACTTTGGCGTGAAGAAGACAGAGGACGTACTTGCTACACATTTCTTTTGGCCAAAGATGAGACGGGATGTTGAGCGTTTTATTGCTCGATGCACTACATGTCAAAAAGCTAAGTCACGACTCAATCCTCATGGTTTATATATGCCTTTGCCTGTACCTAGTGTTCCTTGGGAGGATATGATAGAGGCGAGGGTGTCCCGATCTTTCGATGAGATGATAACTATCGATTTGGTGGAGACGGCTTTGACGATCCGACTACAAACGTGCACGACGTTGCGCCTTAGCAATCGCTAAACCAATCTCCTGAGGTTACTAACGATGCCGGAAGCACGGTCAGCCTGACCACGAAGGTCTATTCCTGCAAGCAATCGAAGAACGAGCAAGAATATGATAAAGCAATCTGAATATTGCAAATATATATGAGGTATTGATAATGGTGGGGATCCGTAAGCGGCCTTGGTCTGGTCGTTGGACACAAACGAAGTACACGAAGTTGCGTTGGCTAACTTTTAACTAAACAAATCCCAAGGAAAAGCTACTAGATGGATCTACTTATATAGGAGCAAGGGGTGGCGGCCAAGGAGGTGGGAGGACGTCCCAAGGCAGCCTAAAACTAAATCTAGGTCGTACAAGGCCAATGGGCCCAAGTGGAGGTGATGTAACACCTTTGGACTTGTAGTTTGACTCGGATTCTGCTGCAGCATCAGATTGTTTCGTCCACAACTCAACGCTCCGGACGAATTTGAAGGTGATTCCTATTGGGTTGGAAAGTGCACGAAATCTAGTTTCCAACAAAAAAAGAATCACCCAATTCGGAGTCCGTATGAAAAACTTGTGTGCGTTTTGAGTCAGGTATGTCTGTGCAGTCCGAATCTGAATCCAGAACGTGAGAGACTTGGACTCTATCTTCTCTTGGGCCAAAAGTGACGTGAGAGAACTTTTTGGACAGCAAATAAACATCTCTTTCTTCCTTATCTTCATATGTGGATTGTACAAATGTCCCATACACCTGCAATTAGACAAAACACAAAAGTGTGTGAAGTATTTTTGTTCTGGATAACATAAATAGATTATTGAATAGTTTGCACTAGAAATCACCTGACAAATATGCATATATGCAATATTTTTGGTCATATCCAAGGTAGTCATGTCCTCATCATTGAATGTGATGCTAGTGGAATTGGATTAGGAGGTGTGTTATTACAAGATGGCAAACCTGTTGCATACTTTTCTGAAAAATTGAGTGGGCCTAGTCTGAATTATTCTACTTATGATAAAGAATTATATGCTCTTGTTCGGACTTTAGAAACATGGCAACATTATTTATGGCCCAAAGAATTTGTTATACATTCTGATCATGAATCTTTGAAACATATTAAAAGTCAAGCTAAACTGAATCGTAGACATGCTAAATGGGTTGAATTCATTGAGACTTTCCCTTATGTCATTAAACACAAGAAGGGAAAAGAAAATGTTATTGCTGATGCATTGTCTCGCCGCTATACTATGCTTTCACAACTTGACTTCAAAATATTTGGTTTGGAGACCATCAAAGATCAATATGTGCATGATGCTGATTTTAAAGATGTAATGCAGAATTGTAAAGAAGGAAGAATGTGGAACAAGTTCGTCGTTAATGATGGATTTGTGTTCTGTGCTAACAAGCTATGCATTCTAGCTAGCTCCGTTCGTCTTTTGTTGTTGCAGGAGGCGCCTGGAGGAGGATTAATGGGACACTTTGGCGTGAAGAAGACGGAGGACGTACTTGCTACACATTTCTTTTGGCCAAAGATGAGACGGGATGTTGAGCGTTTTATTGCTCGATGCACTACATGTCAAAAAGCTAAGTCACTACTCAATCCTCATGGTTTATATATGCCTTTGCCTGTACCTAGTGTTCCTTGGGAGGATATATCTATGGACTTTGTTTTAGGTTTACCTCGAACAAAGAAGGGGAGGGATAGCATATTTGTTGTCGTGGATAGATTCTCGAAAATGGCACACTTTATACCATGTCATAAAAGCGATGATGCTGTTAATGTTGCTGATTTGTTCTTTCGTGAAATTATTCGCTTGCATGGTGTGACAAATACTATTGTTTCAGATCGTGATACTAAATTTCTTAGCCACTTTTGGAGATGTTTATGGGCTAAGTTGGGGACTAAACTGCTTTTTAGTACTACTTGTCACCCCCAAACTGATGGACATACTGAAGTAGTCAATAGAACGTTGTCTACTATGCTTAGGGCTGTTTTGAAGAATAATAAGAAAATGTGGGAGGAATGCTTGCCTCATATTGAATTTGCTTATAATCGTTCATTGCATTCTACTACTAAGATGTGCCCTTTTGAAGTTGTGTATGGTTTCCTACCTCGTGCACCTATTGATTTGTTGCCTCTTCCATCTTCGGAGAAGGTTAATTTTGATGCTAAACAACATGCTGAATTGATTTTAAAAATGCATGAGTTAACTAAGGAAAACATTGAGCGTATGAATGCTAAATATAAACTTGCTAGAGATAAGGGTAGAAAACATGTTGTGTTTGCACCTGGAGATCTTGTTTGGTTACATTTGCGTAAGGATAGATTTCCTGATTTGCGCAAATCAAAGCTAATGCCACATGCTGATGGTCCCTTTAAGGTGTTAGAGAAAATAAATGATAATGCATATAAACTTGAGCTGCTTGCAGATTTTGGGGTTAGTCCCACTTTTAACATTGCAGATTTGAAGCCTTATTTGGGTGAGGAAGATGAACTTCCGTCGAGGACGACTTCATTTCAAGAAGGGGAGGATGATGAGGACATCAATACAATTGTTACACCCACAGCCCCTGCTGCTATACATACTGGACCAATTACTAGAGCTCGTGCACGCCAACTAAATTACCAGGTACTTTCGTTTCTTGGTAATGATTCTAATGTTCATGAGAATATGATGCTGCCTAAATTGGATCCATTTGTTTTGCTTACAAATGAAGGGCCTAGCTTGGAGAAGGATGAACATTGGAGCAAGGACAAGCATGGAGATGATGGCATGCGCAAGGGGAACAAGAACGGAGTTACAAGTGATGATTTCAGGACTTTGAAGCCACCACAATGGGTGCATGAAGCCTTGGACGAAATATACAAGATGCCACTTCATAAATTTCGTCCCGAGGATATTTTAGGCGCTGCGTCACCTTATTATTGGGCCAGGCCCATGTAATTTCGAAATACATAAGTATAGGCTATTTTTAGAGTCCGTATGTGTGGGGAAACAAGAGATAGGGTTGATCTCGGACCCCTCCACAAGGGGCCACGAAATTCCCCCCTCTTCCTCCATATATACAGCCCTTAGGGCATCGTTTAGACTTTGGGTTTTGTTTAGATTAAAAGTTCGCCATAGCTGCAACTTCGCGTACTTCGTTTGTGTTCAACGACCAGACAAAGGCGTCACAGAACCCCACCTTGATCAATAAAGCTTTCATCTTATATTCGCAATATCCAGATTGCAATCTTAGTTTCTTGCTTGTTCTTCGGTTGCTCGCAGGAAACAGACCCTCATGGTCAGGTTGATCGTGCTCCGGCGTGGTCAATAACCTCTCGGAGTTGGTTTAGCGATTGCTAAGGCGCGACGTCCTCGCACGTTCGTAGTCGGATCGTCAAAGTCGACTTCCACCAAAGCGATATCCATCATCTCATCGAAAGACGGGACACCTTTGCCTCTATCAGCACACGCCGTAGTTAGTTCAAGAACTCAAGAACACTCAAATATACACCAAAGCAGGACTAGGGTATTACGCATCCTCGCAGCCCGAACCTGGGTAAATGATCTCTGTGCTGACTCCTAGACCCGCGCTTTCCACAACCTCGCGGCCACAGACCGTAGTAGGGATTCCAGTGATCCCATAGGTGTTGTTTTCCACCGACAGATGGCGTTTGGCCAGCATGTGAGAAGTAGTAGTACTAGTAGTTAGTGTGTGTGTCTGTGTCGCCCGTGCGTTTATTTAATTAATTATGTGCATGTACCAGTACTAGTTACTACTGTAGTTTTTAGAGCAAATTACCAATACATTAGCCTAGACTCAATGGAAAAATTCCTATCCGATGCATCAAATGACATCTCTTTCTCTATAGGAATTGAGATGCATGTCATCTCACTTCCTATGATTTTCATATTCCTATAAAATTCCTATCCTATGAACCAAAGGAGGCCTCCCTGGAGTGCAATACTACTCTAGCTAGTAGTATTACTGGTACAATAGTTTTCTTAAAGAAGCGGAATTCAAGGAAGTCATGATGGTTCCTTCGTCCGAGCATCTCCACTTCTTACACCTCTAGGTCGGTGACCACACGTAGTACTAGTAGTATGAACGATACAAAGTGCCACCAGGAGAGGAAGACGCGTCTAGTTGGAAGGTCTCGGGCCATACAAGTAAACAAATATAAAACCTAATATGTGCCTCCAATTAATGTAGTAGTAGAGTACGTCTAGTTGGAAGGTCTCGGGCCATAAAAGTAAACAAATATAAAACCTAATATGTGCCTCCAATTAATGTAGTAGTAGAGTACTTAGGCACATACATCATAATATCACCATGCATTGGACATACAACATTTAGTGGTAGTAAGATACAAACGCCTATATGCCACGCATGTTCGTACTATTTGTGCCTTTCTACTTCACTTACCGCGCTACATTACTCAGGTTTGTACATCCCTGTGTACTTGTCTGTCTCGTAGTTCGTCGTGTTCTTCATATCATCGCAACTTCTTAGTGTGGCTCCCGATGATGGAGACTCATCCAAACTGAAGCAACATAGTTCAGGGATAGGGGCGTTCAAGATATGAATCCATCGGTGCACAATGAAAACGCACCTGTTCTTCATGAACGACAGGCCGTCGGCTTCGTCCACAGAAGGTGGCATTGTTTGCACTATGGGGTAGTTGTCCCCGATGAAAATCGAGTACTCCTCAAGTGTGTTCGTCCGCACCCAGGTAGCATCACTGGGGTCGAACACGGCGTCGTCCATCTCGTACACCTGGCATCTCAAACCTGGATACAGGCTGACGTGCATGGTTATGGTCGATGCAGTATAATAAGGTGATGTAAGCAAGGGATATGAACTAAAATAAAATACTTTATATTGCTTATTTCTATGAGGGGGAACAGAAGCAATGTATAGACCAGCTGCGGCACGGTTGAAGACAAACAATTTGAGAGTGTTACCTGGGCCATGTACATTAATTAAAGTAGGAGTAGTTTTGTTTGATGGGATTATGGCTACCTAGCTAGTACTACACATAATTGAAATTGTAAAGTCCTTTATAGTTCATACAACTGGCATTATAAACTTGCGCAGATGACTATCCCAATCAATAAAAAGAAGAAGGAATGAACTAGTCCTGCTCCTGGAGTACAAAAAGACATTTACTCAAATGTTATAAGATGACATGTCAATTCGATATATGATAGTTCCTGGCTCTACTACTCTTGGATCAGAGAGAAGGGATTACCTAGGTACATGATTAGGGTCCGATCGTGATAGATCATGGCACATTGTTGCCCTTCAATGGTACCATGGGTAACCACTGCTAAGATAGTACGTCTATAGGATCGAAAGTAGGTCAAGAGGGGGTGATTATACTACTTGACCAAATAAAAATCTAGCCTTTCCCAAGTTTAAGTGTTGGCAAATTTTAGCAACTAGTACAAGTCAAGCAATCAACCTACACATGCAATTCTAAGAGTGTAACATCAGAAAGTAAAACATTGCACATGAAGGTAAAGGGAAGGGTTTGGAGAAGTTAAACGCAATGTAGACACATGGATTTTTGGCGTGGTTCCGATAGGTGGTTGTCGGTGTACAAAAGTATGGGGTCTTTTTGTACCCCCTTACTTGTGCACGGGTAGTCGTAGCCACACCTACGGCAGGGCCTGGCGGGGCAGCAGAAGACAAAACGTGAAACTACCAAGACAT
The DNA here is from genome assembly GCF_002162155.2 of Triticum dicoccoides. Classification (NCBI taxonomy): domain Eukaryota; kingdom Viridiplantae; phylum Streptophyta; class Magnoliopsida; order Poales; family Poaceae; genus Triticum; species Triticum dicoccoides. Next base: position 15,522 of record NW_021207388.1, read on the forward strand.
ATACTCAATACAGTGAACAAGGAGCAGAAGACAAGTTGGACCTCCCCCGGCAACATCCTTGCCGGGGCGGCTCGTGTAGCCCCGATGAGCTCCTTGCTGGGATGACCTGCAAAGCACCAGTAAGGCCATCACCCTTGAGGACTGAGAGCTTTGACACCATCAACAACGTCAATGCCAAGGCTTAGGGGGCGCGTGCAAAGTAGCATGCAAATCTTTGTGAAGATTGATATAGCATGCGGGTCCATATGGGACTAGAAGATGAAGACCCCTGGCAAGACCCTTGCCGTGGATGACCACGAGGCCCCCGGCAAGCCTTGTCGGGGACAATCGCTGGGCTGCGGCCAGGCCCGCAACTCACAAGGATTTGCCACCTCACGACCACTCCAGTGCGACGACCAGCGGGCCAACTAAGCAGGCGCCTGTGTGGCGACATGCAGATCTTTGTGGAGGCTCTACCACCACGCCAACACAACAGCTAGCTACCCAGCGTGGCACTGGATGCCTCGTCAGCCTCGACACGCATCAAAGCGAGGAGGTTCGGCGACAGACGTGACGACTTCTATTGCCGTCCCTGATAAAGTAAGAGGGCACATAGGCACCACATTAAATGCATTTGTCCTACTGTGCCGAGTGATAAGCTCATACACTATAGCTTGCTTTCCACCTCCTGTGTGCCACTGTGGCAAACCCCTTTTACGTATAAAAGGAGGCTCGAGGTGTACTGAGGGAGGATTCAGACATTTTTGACTGGACATGCACTGCAGCTAGTTCAAGAGCTCATGAACACTGAATATACAGACAAGCAGGACTAGGGTGTTACCCATCTTTGTGGCCCGAACCTGGGTAAAAATCCCCTTGCACTGATCGCTAGACCTGCTCTTCGTACAGCTCCTCTCCCGGCCAACCATAGAAGGGATTCCTGTGATCCCATAGGTGTTCATTTCCCTGACATCTTTGGCGCGCTAGGTAGGGGGAGTTAGTTGTGAGAATCTGGTCTAGTAGTTAGTGCACCAATTTCTTCATCGCCATGGTTCCGAAGAAGAAGACGATCGCAGTGGTCGGTTCGCCCGGAGCCGCTCCGCCCGTGCCAGCACGGACGGGCGATGTGGCAGACGCCAGTGGCGGAGGAGATCAAGATCGTCCATGCCACCCTAATACAAAAAGCCAGGCGAGAGGCGTCATTCGCAGCGGCGACGATGATCCACACGCCGCCGCGCCCAATGACGGAGCTGCGCTACCTACGGGTGGGCCAGGGACCTCCAAGCGCAGAAAGACGACTCCGCCAGCGCACACGTTGTGGTCCTCTCAGCTCATGCGCGACGAACATCACCGCGATGTCGAGGACCCCTGGCATTTCCGTGGCAAGAGCCCTCAGCATCACTTTCAAGACGCGCAGGACCGACATGCACGCCATGATGCTGGCAAAAAAGGCGCGCGGCCGTGAAATCATGATGGAACTCCTTCTAACATAATTAGAAGTCCGAGTTCCTTCCATTCCTCACGCCTGCCGCTGCCACCGACACGAGCCAAAGCATTGGTGCGAGTGCAGCTACTCCTCGAGTTTCCTCCTATTGTGGAGAAGCAAGAAGAGGGGAGGACTACCATCCAAAGCCTTATTGGCCACGCCAACACGGATGGCCAGCGGGAAGCAAGTCCCTAGCGGCGCCGGACCACCAAGCCGGCAGGCATTGACATTGGAAGGGTTGAGGGCGCCGCAACCACAGTGCACTCCTCTCCACCACGGCCGGCCCATCGGGTTGATGCCCATGATAACGTGCCCACGGGGTCGTCTGACCCACGAGCACATTGCGACACACGTCAAGTTCTTCGGGAGTGGCTCAAGGAAGACGCCCGGACCACTATCGAGCGACGATGTGAGACGCGTCACCAATCTGATAGGCGTGCTGGCCCTACTGTGTACAGGCCTGTGCCGGGGATGCTGGCGACTTGCCCTATGCAATAACTTGTCCAGCATTCACCCACGTGCTCTTGTAGTTCCTGTGGCCCACCAACCGCACGTTCAAACCGGAGGTCCCAGAGAAGTACGATGGCAAGACCCATCCGTCCAAGTTCCTGAGCGTTTACACCATCACGATGCAAGCTGCCGGAGCACGAGACGACAAGGTACTCGCCAACTATTTCCCATTTGTGCTCAAGCCCAACGTCAGCTCATGGTTGATGCACTTGCCAATAGATTCCATCTCCTCTTGGTCGGATCTGTGCGACGAGTTTGTTGGTGCCTTCACAGGCAGCCACGTAGCTCTTGGCCAGGCAAGCGATTTGCATGTGATCCCTCAGAGGGACGGCGAATGCCTGCGCAAATACATACAGAGATTCAGCCGTGTGCAGTACAACATCCCCGATGTTCATCCGCCGCTGTCATCAGTGTGTTCCATCAGAACATGCGCAATCGTAAGATGCGTGAAGAGCTGGAAATGAACAAGGTTGCGGATGTTGCCGAACTGTATGTTTTGGCCGACAGATGTGACCGAGCTGAGGGAGGAAGGAAGTACCGCGGCAAAAATGCCAATGCTGGAAGTGATTCTCAGGATGAAGACGTCGTCGCCCCGGCAAAGAAGGGCTAGCGATGCAACAGGAAGCGCAAGGGCAAGACCGTGCTTGCCGTCGAGGAATCCGGTGACCCCAACATAGCTAAGAAGGCCAAGGTTGACGACCCCGACAAGGAGATTGCTGAGTGCGAGGCCTGCCAGGCCTTGGCGACAACCGGCAAGTTAGAGGTCTCTGATAAGCAGTATTGCAAGATTCACGGTACCAAGGGCCATGATCGCCAAAACTGCCGCCAAGTTGAGCAGCTGATGGAGAAGCAGATGGCTGAGTACGAGAGACGAGACAAAGAGAAGGGCCAAGGTGGCGCTGAGGGATCCAGTAAGGAGCACGGCAGCCGAGGAGGTCATAACGACAAGGAGAAGCAACAAGAGAGGCCTGCCCGAGGCCGTGACAAGAAAGAGGAGGATGATGATCATGATGATGACGACGAGTCCACCGAGCATGAGTTTCAGAAGGAGACAGAGGTCATGTGTCTTGACGGAGGTGCCTTGTTGCATTCTTCCCACCACCAACTTAAATAGTGGGTGCGTGAGATTAATGCGACGGAACCGATGGTCAACATCCAGAGGCCACTAAGGTGGTCCCATACACCTATAATTTTTACGTTGAGGATCACCCTGATCGCACAACCGCGGTCGGGTGTTTGCCGTTGTTGGTCTCACCAACGATACGCAACCTCAAGGTGACAAAAATGTTAGTTGACGGCGGGGCCGGTTCGAACTTGATCTCACCCAATGTGATCAAGAGGCTACAGATCCCTGATGAAGATCTCAAGGAAACGGGTACGTTCCAAGGGATCAATCCAGGGAGAAGCCAGCCCGGTCATGCTACCAGTTACATTTGGTGGCAACCTAAACTATAGGACAGAAAGGATCGTTTTCAATCTCGTCGAGATCCCGTTGCCATATAACGGGATCCTTGGTCGTCCGGCACTGGCCAAGTTCATGGCGGCGTCGCACTACGCATACAACAAGTTGAAGATGCCCGGCCCAATGAGCATCATCAGCGTCACCTGCGACAAGAGGGATGCGCTCATTTGTGCCGATCAACTCTATTGAGAGGTAGTTGCATCGTCTGCCACCAAGGTACTTGCTCCTGCCTCCGAGAAGAAGACTGGCAAGGCTTCAGCCGCCGGCAAGACTCCTGGCTCTGGCAAGGGCTCCTGTACTCACCCTAGCAAATGCGCTTCTTCGGAGTGTTGCGTTCCCGCTGAGGACATGCCAGAGAGCTCTACCAGCAAGAGCTAGAACTCCAAGGCGGCCCCACCAGAAACCAAGAAGGTACCCATCAAGGAGGATGGCACGGGCAGAGCTTTTACCATAAGCTCCACCCTTGACAGCAAATAGGAAAGCGTGATCACCCCCTACCTGCGGGCGAATGTCGATGTGTTTTCATAGCAAGCATTCGACATCGCCGGTGTTCATAGGGAGATGATTGAGCACCACCTTGCTGTCTGTCCCCATGCGCGGCCCGTCAAGCAGAAGGTCAGAAAGCAAGCTTTGAAGCAACAAGGGTTCATCATCGAGGAGATCAGGATGTTGGAAGCGCCATGGTCAAGGGAGTACTCCACCCGACGTGGTTGGCCAATCAAGTGGTAGTGCATAAGGCGAATGGAAAATGGAGGCTATGTATTGACTATACTGATATCAATAAAGCCTATCCAAAGGATCCTTTCCCGTTCCACGCATCGACCAGATAGTGGACTCCACTACCGGGTGCGACCCGCTATCGTTCCTTGACGCCTACTTAGGATACCATCACATCTTCATGAAGGAGGAAGATGAAGAAAAGACCGCGTTCATCACCCCATGTGGTACGTACTGTTTCGTATGAATGCCTTTCGGGTTGAAAAGCACTGGTTCAACATTCACCCGAGCGGTCGAACTTGGTTTTGAGCCCCAGCTACATAGAAATATGGAAGCTTATAGGGATGATATAGTGGTCAAAACCAAGGACAAGGCCACGCTCGTGCAGGATCTAGAGGAAACCTTTACAAATTTGTGCAAGATCAACCTCAAGCTCAAACCAGAGAAGTGTGTATTCGGCATCCCATCCGGCAAACTTCTTGGGTTCTTTGTGTCTCAACGCGGAATCAAAGCGAATCTCGACAAGATCAAAGCGGTTGAGCAGATTGAGGTGCCAAAACGAGTCAAGGATGTCCGTAGGCTGGCCGGCTACATCGTTGCCCTGAGCAGGTTCATCTCTAAACCTGCTGAGCGCGCCCTACCCTTTTTCAAAATTTTGAGAAAGGCGGGTCCAATGAAATGGACTCCGGAGGCGGAGGCAGCACTGCAACATTTGAAGAGGTACCTCTCCTCTACGCCAATACTAGTCGCGCTCAAACCACAAGAGCCGTTGTTACCATATTTAGCGGCAACAAATCAAGTGGTCAGTGTAGTGGCGTGGAGAGAAGTTGAGGAAGAGGCAACTGCAGCGGCGAGGCCGTTGGATGAAGAGCTGGGACCGGCAGGGCCCGACGCCGGCAAGGCTGAGCCCCCGGCAGAGTCTGGTCCCGACAAGATAGAGTCTGCGCAAGTGAGCGAAGTAAGACAGAAGAAGAAAGTGATGCAACACCCAGTCTATTTTGTCAGCTCCCTCTTGCAGGGGCTAGATCAAGGTATTCTGATATGCACAAGCTGCTTCTCGACCTCCTTATGGCCTTGAGTAAGCTACGTCACTATTTCCAAGCACATGAGACCTCCGTTGTCACTCGCCTCCCGTTGCAGCGGATCTTGGACAACCCATATGCAACTCGGAGGATTGTGGAGTGGGCGTTGGAACTGTTAAGATTTGGCCTCAAGTTTGATAGCACTTGGACGATCAAGAGCAGAGCCTTGGCAGAGTTCATAGCAGAATGGACCTCCACGCCCGATGAAGAAGTTCAAGAAACCACTCTCCCCGGCAAAGAGGCAAGTAGTTTGGATTGTGTACTTTGATGGGGCTTCCTCGCTGCAAGGTGCTGGTGTCGGCGTACTAATCATCGCGCCCACCGGAGAGCACCTCAAGTACGTAGTCCAAATGCATTTTCTCTGGGAAAGGTCAACAAACAACACCACAGAGTACGAGGGGCTTCTTGCCGGTCTCAGGATCGCGGCGGACCTCAAAATCAGGAAGCTCATCATCAGAGGTGATACGCAGCTTGTCATCAAACAAGTCAACTAGGATTATCAGAGCCCGTTGATGGAGGCCTACGTGGATGAAGTGAGGAAATTGGAGGATGATGGTCTGCAAGTAGAGCATGTTCCTCAAGCAGAGAACAACATTGCCGATGACTTGTCAAAACACGCTGCCATCAAGTTGCCTTTAGAACCAGGTACCTTTGTGCTTCAATTAAACCAACCATCCGTTGAACTATCAGCAGAACAGAACAAGCGAAGGAAAGCGGGCCCCAGCAAGTACTTTCCCGCTGAGCTCCTAGGAGCCGCCGGCAAGGAAGTTGCCGGGTACCCCAAGCTTGCCGGGGAGCAGCAGCCTCCGGCAGGGCCCCAAACCCTTGCCATAGCGACAACTGCCCCCGTGGCGGAAGACATGCCTTTAGTCCTTGCCGTCGAGCCTCAGGCTCCAGCATGGGCACAACATACTATTCGTTTCCTCCAAATAGGGGAGCTCCCTGAGATGTAGGAAGAAGCAGAAAAAGTAGCCCGTCGGTCCAGCATGTACCAGTTCTTGGATGATGTCCTATATAAAAGGAGACCGAACGACATGAAATTGAAGTGTATTCATCTGGAGGATGGACTGGAGCTGTTGGCAGAGATACACAGAGGCATATGTGGCTCCCACATAGGGCCAAGAGCCCTTGCCGACAAAGCATTCCGGTAGGGTTTCTTCTGGCCCACCGCTCTCTAGGATGCAACTGCACTAGTAACTAAGTGTGAAGCGTGCTAGTTCCGTTCAAAGAACCTTCATCAACCAGCCCAGGCCCTTCAAACAATTCCTCTTTCCTGGCCATTTTCGGTCTGGGGGCTCGACATACTGGGTCCCTTTCCCTGTGCCGTCCGGGGCTTTGAGTACTTGTACATTGCGATTGACAAGTTCACAAAGTGGCCAAAAGTAGAGCCAGTGAGAAAGGTGACCGTGCAGTCGGCCGTCAAGTTCTTCAAGGGACTCGTTTGCCGTTTTGGTGTGCCAAACAGAGTCATCACTGACAACGGCACACAGTTCACGAGCCGCACCTTCATGGAGTATATCCAAGACGTTGGCAGCAAAGTTTGCTTTGCTTCTGTTGCTCATCCAAGAAGCAATGGCCAGGTAGAAAGGGCAAATGATGAATTGTTGTGAGGCCTCAAAACAAGAACTTTCGACAGGCTACGAAGTGTGGAAGGCACTGGATTGATGAATTGCCAACGGTTCTTTGGTCGATCAGAACGACACCAAATCAAGCCACTGGCGAGACACCCTTTGCCCTGGTATACGCGGCAGAAGCAGTTCTCCCCACGGAGCTTGAGAAAGAGCAGTTGCACCAAGATGATGCAACGCTCCTTGAGGAAGATCATCTTAGGGCTGATGTGATAGAGGCGAGGGTCCTGATCTTTCGATGAGATGATAACTATCGATTTGGTGGAGACGACTTTGACGATCCGACTACAAACGTGCACGACGTTGCGCCTTAGCAATCGCTAAACCAATCTCCTGAGGTTACTGACGATGCTGGAAGCACGGTCAGCCTGACCACGAAGGTCTATTCCTGCAAGCAATCGAAGAACGAGAAAGAATATGATAAAGCAATCTGAATATTTCAAATATATATGAAGTATTGATAATGGTGGGGATCCGGAAGCGGTCTTGGTCTGGTCGTTGGACACAAACGAAGTACACGAAGTTGCAATGGCTAACTTTTAACTAAACAAATCCCAAAGTCTAAACGGTGCCCTAAGGGCTGTATATATGAAGGAAGAGAGGGGGAATTTCGTGGCCCTTGGTGGAGGGGTCCGAAATCAACCCTATCTCTTGTTTCCCCACACATACGGACTCTAAAAATAGCCTATACTTATGTATTTCGAAATTACATGGGCCTGGCCCAATAAAAAGGTGACGCAACACCTATAATAGCCTCGGGACGAAATTTATGAAGTGGCATCTTGTATATTTCGTCCAAGGCTTCATGCACCCATTATGGTGGCTTCAAAGTCCTGAAATCATCACTTGTAACTCCGTTCTTGTTCCCCTTGCGCATGGCATCATCTCCATGCTTGTTCTTGCTCCAATGTTCATCCTTCTCCAAGCTAGGCCCTTCATTTGTAAGCAAAACAAATGTATCCAATTTAGGCAGCATCATATTCTCATGAACATTAGAATCATTACCAAGAAACGAAAGTACCTGATAATTTAATTGGCGTGCGTGAGCTCTAGTAATTGGTCCCGTATATGTAGCAGTAGGGGCTGTGGGTGTAACAATGGTATTGATGTCCTCATCATCCTCCCCTTCTTGACGGAAACTCATCTTCCTCACCCAAATAAGGCTTCAAATCTGCAATGTTAAAAGTGGGACTAACCCCAAAATCTGCAGGCAGCTCAAGTTTATATGCATTATCATTTATTTTCTCTAACACCTTAAAGGGACCATCAGCACGTGGCATTAGCCTTGATTTGCGCAAATCAGGAAATCTATCCCTACGCAAATGTAACCAAACAAGATCTCCAGGTGCAAACACAACATGTTTTCTACCCTTATCTCCAGCAAGTTTATATTTAGCATTCATACGCTCAATGTTTTCCTTAGTTAACTCATGCATTTTTAAAATCAATTCAGCACGTTGTTTAGCATCAAAATTAACCTTCTCCGAAGATGGAAGAGGCAACAAATCAATAGGTGCACGAGGTAGGAAACCATACACAACTTCAAAAGGGCACATCTTAGTAGTAGAATGCAATGAACGATTATAAGCAAATTCAATATGAGGCAAGCATTCCTCCCACATTTTCTTATTATTCTTCAAAACAGCCCTAAGCATAGTAGACAACATTCTATTGACTACTTCAGTTTGTCCATCAGTTTGGGGGTGACAAGTAGTACTAAAAAGCAGTTTAGTCCCCAACTTAGCCCATAAACATCTCCAAAAGTGGCTAAGAAATTTAGTATCACGATCTGAAACAATAGTATTTGGCACACCATGCAAGTGAATAATTTCACGAAAGAACAAATCAGCAACATTAACAGCATCATCGCTTTTATGACATAGTATAAAGTGTGCCATTTTCGAGAATCTATCCACGACAAGAAATATGCTATCCCTCCCCTTCTTTGTTCGAGGTAAACCTAAAACAAAGTCCATAGATATATCCTCCCAAGGAACACTAGGTACAGGCAAAGGCATATATAAACCATGAGGATTGAGTCGTGACTTAGCTTTTTGACATGTAGTGCATCGAGCAATAAAATGCTCAACATCCCGTCTCATCTTTGGCCAAAAGAAATGTGTAGCAAGTACGTCCTCCGTCTTCTTCACGCCAAAGTGTCCCATTAATCCTCCTCCATGCGCCTCCTGCAACAACAAAAGACGAACGGAGCTAGCTGGAATGCATAGCTTGTTAGCACGAAACACAAATCCATCGTTAACGACGAACTTGTTCCACATTCTTCCTTCTTTACAATTCTGCATTACATCTTTAAAATCAGCATCATGCACATATTGATCTTTGATGGTCTCCAAACCAAATATTTTGAAGTCAAGTTGTGAAAGCATAGTATAGCGGCGAGACAATGCATCAGCAATAACATTTTCTTTTCCCTTCTTGTGTTTAATGACATAAGGAAAAGTCTAAATGAATTCAACCCATTTAGCATGTCTATGATTCAGTTTAGCTTGACTTTTAATATGTTTCAAAGATTCATGATCAGAATGTATAACAAATTCTTTGGGCCATAAATAATGTTGCCATGTTTCTAAAGTCCGAACAAGAGCATATAATTCTTTATCATAAGTAGAATAATTCAGACTAGGCCCACTCAATTTTTCAGAAAAGTATGCAACAGGTTTGCCATCTTGTAATAACACACCGCCTAATCCAATTCCACTAGCATCACATTCAAGCTCAAAAGTCTTATTAAAATCAGGAAGTTGGAGTAAAGGAGCATGTGTCAACTTATCTTTCAATACCGAGAAGGCTTCTTCCTGTGCGGTACCCCAAAGAAAAGGCACATCTTTCTTTGTAAGCTCATTGAGAGGGGCAGCAATGGTGCTGAAATCTCTCACAAAACGCCTATAGAATCCAGCGAGGCCAAGAAAACTCCTCACTTGTGTGACCGTTTTGGGCTGCGGCCAACTCTCAATAGCTTCAATCTTGGCTTTATCAACTTCAATTCCCTGTGGAGTAACAACATAGCTAAGAAAAGATACTCGGTCGGTGCAAAAGGTGCACTTCCCAAGGTTACCAAACAAACGTGCATCACGTAGAGCAATAAAAACAGCAAGTAAATGTTCCAAATGTTCTTCCAAAGATCTGCTATAAATCAATATGTCATCAAAGTAAACTACCACAAATCGTCCAATGAAAGCACGTAAAACTTCGTTCATTAATCTCATGAAAGTACTAGGTGCATTAGTTAACCCAAAAGGCATGACTAACCACTCATATAATCCAAACTTAGTTTTGAATGCTGTTTTCCATTCATCTCCCAATTTCATACGAATTTGATGGTATCCACTACGCAAATCAACTTTGGAGAATATTGTAGAGCCACTCAATTCATCAAGCATATCATCTAGCCTAGGAATAGGATGACGATAATGAATAGTAATATTATTAATGCCTCTACAATCAACACACATACGTGATGTACCATCCTTTTTCGGCACTAGAATAATAGGAACAGCACAAGGACTAAGGGATTCACGTATATGTCCTCATCATGATGTGTGAGCCGCTCGCTACCAACAAGCCTTGCGCCACTATCATAGCCGCAAGTTTCATGGCCGAAGCCTTGAGGAAGGCGACCTTGTTCTTCGGCGTGTTCAGTCTGCTAAGAGTGCAAACAAGTTGACGTCAAAGTGGGAAGGCCCTTATCGGGTAATACGAGTCACCAGGCCCGACACAGTCCATGTGGAGACCAAAGATGGCATTCCGGTGAGCAACTCCTGAAACATTGAACATCTTCACAAGTTTTACCCGTAAGACGCGGTTGTCGGGAGCCCCAGCAACCCCCTTTTTGTACTAGCCTTGCCGGCAAGGTATGTAACCCTATGTACAGAGCCAGGCGCAGACCCTGTGCGCGGTCGAATAACTTTTAGTATGTACAGTTTCCTAGTAGTTTCCATGTTTATGTATATGCATATATGCATGCATGCTAGTCCAGGATATTCTGCTACCTTAGATCCTTGCAGGTACTTAAGAACCGCCAAGGTTCCATGCTACTGTCCTCTCCTCCTGTCAGCCGCAGTGACGACGCTCCGGTAAGAGGTTGAGAACACTACCCGACACAGCGCGCCCCAGCGGATCAAACAGATAAAGTTCACCTCTTGTCCATCCATGTTCGTAACTTGTGAATTGTGCGTCAGAAAACCTCACCACTCTTTTTGGACTTAGGCGCTCCCATCCCCGACCCAAATCCTGCTTCGGCCGGAATGGTTGCAGTAACCTTTGGTAAAAAGAGATTGGCAGGGGGCTAGACCCTGTGTCTGTAACCCGGCAGATGTGATTCTTCGGTAGGCACAATCGGCATCGGCAAGGTAGCTTACCGGGAAAACTCATTTATTTTTCTTAAAGAGGCATTTCGCCTCTGATCGGACGTATACGTTCGTGGGTTACCGGCAAAGCTCATCTTTTTCATAGACATGCTGATACAAGTACAAATATTACAAAACATAAGCATGGACTCGAGAGATTACATTATTTGGAATTAAGACTTGGCAAGTGTGATAGAGGCGGGGGTGTCCCGATCTTTCGATGAGATGATAACTATCGATTTGGTGGAGACGACTTTGATGATCTGACTACAAACATGCACGACGTTGCGCCTTAGCAATCGCTAAACCAATCTCCTGAGGTTACTGACGATGCCACGAAGGTCTATTCCTGCAAGCAATCGAAGAACAAGCAAGAATATGATAAAGCAATCTGAATATTGCAAATATATATGAGGTATTGATAATGGTGGGGATCCGGAAGCGGTCATGGTCTGGTCGTTGGACACAAACAAAGTACACGAAGTTGCAATGGCTAACTTTTAACTAAACAAATCCCAACAAAAAGCTACTAGATGGATCTACTTATATAGGAGCAAGGGGTGGCGGCCAAGGAGGTGGGAGGACGTCCCAAGGCAGCCTAAAACTAAATCTAGGTCGTACAAGGCCAATGGGCCCAAGTGGAGGTGATGTAACACCTTTGGACTTGTAGTTTGACTCGGATTCTGCTGCAGCATCAGATTGTTTCGTCCACAACTCAACGCTCCGGACGAATTTGAAGATGATTCTAATTGGGTTGGAAAGTGCACGAAATCTAGTTTCCAACAAAAAAAGAATCACCCAATTCGGAGTCCGTATGAAAAACTTGTGTGCGTTTTGAGTCAGGTGTGTCTGTGCAGTCCGAATCTGAATCCAGAACGTGAGAGACTTGGACTCTATCTTCTCTTGGGCCAAAAGTGACGTGAGAGAACTTTTTGGACAACAAATAAACATCTCTTTCTTCCTTATCTTCATATGTGGATTGTACAAATGTTCCATACACCTGCAATTAGACAAAACACAAAAATGTGTGAAGTATTTTTGTTCTGGATAACATAAATAGATTATTGAATAGTTTGCACTAGAAATCACCTGACAAATATGCATATATGCAATATTTTTGGTCATATCCAAGGTACTCATGTCCTCATCATCCTCCCCTTCTTGAAAATAAAGCCGTCCTCGGCGTTGCTTAATCTGAAATGTGGCTAACAAAAGAGACAAGGTGTACATGTTGTATATGTATATGTCATCCATTTTTACTTCCCTTGATTTTTGCATATATGACACATGAATAGATGAGTAACTTGCATAGTTCATAAAATCTAAAGCCAAAAAATTAGCACAAGAAGTAGAAGGCATGAAAATATTGCAACTCAGTTTGCACATATAAGTGAAGCTCTTATTCATTTCAAAAGATTGACAATGTTCATCATTAAACCATCCCAACATTGGTGAATAAACCTTACTTGCATCAAATTTACATGCTATAACATGCTTAAATAAGCAAACATGCAATAAGTCATTCAACACAGAATCATCACCAAGATTAGAGGTCATATCAAAATGATTAAACATTGGTTCTTTTGCATCAATAGTTAATTCAATGGGTGCACTCAAAATTGTTGGTATTTCAGTTGTTTGATCACATGGAAAGTCAAATTATCAACGTAGTCCTCTAAAATAGGTGGTGTGATCAAAGTAGTGGGTAGTTCATCAGATGGTGCATTCAAATTGACAAGGCATTCATCATTCTCATGTAGAGATGGAAGATCAGTACCTTTGTCATTACCTCTTATGATCAACTCAGATGATGTAGCCACTCTCGGGGGCGATGTGTCACATGGTGGAGGTGATGTAGTCCTGACAACAACGGATGTGGTTGTCATAGTATGCCTAGTAGTTGAAGGAACAATCATATCAACTCTTGGAATGTGCACCGTGCGCTTGTTCTCCTCGTGGCCAACACGTCGTTTTATTTCCTGTTCAGCTTTGCAAGCAAGATGAAACAAATGGTCCATAGGATAACACTCTTCATGAATTAGTATCTCTTGAATATCACGGTTTAATCCTCCCCAAAATCTATCCATAAAATCATCTTCACTTTCTTCTAAAGAGGAATGCAACAAGGTAGTTTGTAAATCATCATTATATTTTGTTACAGTTTCACTACCTTGTTTTAAGTGTTGCAACTTCTTAATCATGTCACGAGTATAATAAGCAGGGACGAAAGTATATCGCATGGCAAGTTCCAAATCATCCCAAGTAGTAGGTATATAATCAGGGTGTAACCGACAATATTCACTCCACCAAACCAAAGCATAACCAGTGAAAGAACCAACCGCAACCTTAACCTTTTTATGTTCATCGAAATTATGGGAAGCAAATATATTTTTTATGTCGAACTCCCATTCAATATATAAAGCAGGTTTAAAACGGCCATTAAATGGTGGTATAGATACATTAACCTGATCATGTGCATTTGGATGTTTGTGCACCTCTCGTGACGGTTGTGGTATTTGCAAAGGTGGTGGCACGTCTCCCGCGATCGACAAAGCCCATGAATTGACTCTGGATCCTGTCATGATTAGTAGAACAAGAAACAAAACCCAAAAATAATGTTCCTATAACTACTAGGATGTGGTGGTAAAACGCTCACAGTAAAGCAAATATCAATGTCTGACAAGTTCTTACCATGCAGCAGGCGGTGATCGGCAACCAGCGGTGTCAAGTAACTCCGAATATTGAGTAAAGCGATTGCCAGGGGAGCGTACGTATACACGGTGTAGAAATATCTGGAGCTGGGTTGGCTATATATGGTAGCAAAAGATTAGCAATAATCAATTCAAAGATGCAATGTTGAATAAACGCTCAACGACGGTACTGTGCTGGTCCTAGGCTAGACCGGACTAGAGACGCGAGCCTAGAACACTAATGAGGTCACGTCGTAGCACAACTAGCATCAATGAAGGATACTAAGTAGCTCTGGACAGCAAGATATAAGTGAAGATCACAACGGCAGTAAAGATAATGAGGTGAAACAACAGCCAAGCAGGATATATCAACAACTTTGTCTTCAACTCCTCTGAAAAAGTTTGTGCCGATTTTTTTGTTTTTTTTTCTTCTCTTTTTTTTCCTCACACTTTTTTTTTCTTTCTCTCCTTTTTTTCTCTCTGACTTTTTTTTCTCCTTTTTTTTCTCCTTTTTTTCTCTCTTTTTTTCTCCCTCTTTCCAAAACAAACTAGATAAGATGCAGATTGGATCAAGTGAAGATGTGAACGATCTCAACTATTATTATGACAATGAATGGTGGGTAGCACGTGCTGGAAATTGATGGATGGGTGGTGGACAGCGGAAGAGATAATGATGCAGCGGTGGCGTGACTAATGTGAACAGAACTCGAAACTCTAAACGAACTAGACACTAAGACCAGCAACTCGACACGACGATGCAACCGATAATTCAACTATGCAAGCAATGAAAAGAAAATTGCAAAGGCTCAGACTGGCTTGGACCAAGGATGAATAGAACTAACTCTTTTTTGTGGCTTTTTCTTGGACAATAGGTAAGAAAATAAATCTAATCTAGGAAAACTGGAAATTCTCACCGAGCAACCTGAAAACTGATACCACTTGATAGAGGCGGGGGTGTCCCGATCTTTCGATGAGATGATAACTATCGATTTGGTGGAGACGACTTTGACGATCTGACTACAAACGTGCACGACGTTGCGCCTTAGCAATCGCTAAACCAATCTCCTGAGGTTACTGACGATGCCGGAAGCACGGTCAGCCTGACCACGAAGGTCTATTCCTGCAAGCAATCGAAGAACAAGCAAGAATATGATAAAGCAATCTGAATATTGCAAATATATATGAGGTATTGATAATGGTGGGGATCCGGAAGTGGTCTTGGTCTGGTCGTTGGACACAAACGAAGTACACGAAGTTGCAATGGCTAACTTTTAACTAAACAAATCCCAACGAAAAGCTACTAGATGGATCTACTTATATAGGAGCAAGGGGTGGCGGCCAAGGAGGTGGGAGGACGTCCCAAGGCAGCCTAAAACTAAATCTAGGTCGTACAAGGCCAATGGGCCCAAGTGGAGGTGATGTAACACCTTTGGACTTGTAGTTTGACTCGGATTCTGCTGCAGCATCAGATTGTTTCGTCCACAACTCAACGCTCCGGACGAATTTGAAGGTGATTCTAATTGGGTTGGAAAGTGCACGAAATCTAGTTTCCAACAAAAGAAGAATCACCCAATTCGGAGTCCGTATGAAAAACTTGTGTGCGTTTTGAGTCAGGTGTGTCTGTGCAGTCCGAATCTGAATCCAGAACGTGAGAGACTTGGACTCTATCTTCTCTTGGGCCAAAAGTGACGTGAGAGAACTTTTTGGACAACAAATAAACATCTCTTTCTTCCTTATCTTCATATGTGGATTGTACAAATGTTCCATACACCTGCAATTAGACAAAACACAAAAATGTGTGAAGTATTTTTGTTCTGGATAACATAAATAGATTGTTGAATAGTTTGCACTAGAAATCACCTGACAAATATGCATATATGCAATATTTTTGGTCATATCCAAGGTAGTCATGTCCTCATCAAAGTGCCTATGAATTGGAAAAAACAAAAGTGCCCCGTAATCCCAGTTCTTGCTCCTTTCCTCCCAGGCACAGCAGGTGAAGACAGGGACGGGCATGGGGAACGGGTCGATGGAGAGCTTGACGGGGAAGCCCGTCGACCACCAACGCCAGAGCTAGCAGGATGCAACCCCCAGCAAGGCATGTTGCCAGGGGAGGAGGCGGAGCAGATGATGTTGTGGCCATTGATGGTAAGCTGGAGTCGGAGTCGTCGTCCTCCCGCCCTCTACCGTCGTCGTCGCTGGAGTTGTCCTCCTCGTCAATATCGCTCGAGGAGGAGCTTTCGTCGTCCATGGAACTCTCCATGCAGCATCCTAAGCGGATTCCCGAGCTCCCAAAGACCTTGACGGACAGCAGACCGTTCTCCATTAACTTGAACTGGAGAACGTGCCCCTCCAACAAGCTGTGGGCGCGTGCAAAAGTTTTCCACCCACGGCGAAGATTCATGACGTGAGGGGAGGGGAAGTCGATGTCAACCCACATGTTGCCATTCCCGCAGCCCCTTATGTGTAGCCTCAAAGCCTGCGGCGGATCTGCTCCATCACCTGAGCAAACGGGGTAGGGAAGCGGAGATGGCCACGCACGCGCTTGTACAGCCTAATGAAGAACTCGCGGGGCAGATTTCCGATGTGGCCGTCCATTGGAGGAGGCACCACCAGCGGAAGCGCAGCCGGTGCGCCGCCCCGTCCTCCTCTTCCCTGGGCACCACGACCTCGGCCTCGCCCCTTCCTCTCCCCCTCGTCGCGGGCTTCACCGCTGGAAGCTCCAGAGGAGGAGGAACGTGCTATCGAGCAGAAGCCCTCGTCGCCGTCATCGAAGCACCAGCATGCCCTCTAACCATGGAGAATGGAAGAAAGATGCTAAGCAGAAGGAGGAGGAGAAGGCGAGTACGGCAATGCATCGTCCCTCTCCCTTTTTATAGAAGGGAAGGACCGAGGCCTAGCCTCCCAGCCCGGGGGGCAGCCGCCTCGCTCGACTAATGGGCCTCCTGAAGCGCAGGGAATCGGGAACGACCCGCTGCCCTAATCCGCGGCGCCTGGTTTCCCACCTTGGTGTTAGTGACCATGCCCTCCGCATCCATCGCCTGCCCTTCCTAATGCATGGGGGACACGTGGCGAGCGAGTCGGAGGCATAAAGACAAGTGGGGCGGCCGTTTTCCACCCCGTGATCGTGGGGTGCGGCGCCATGCAGGCCACGACCGAAGTCCACTCAGTAAATAAGTAGCGCCCATGCGAATTCCTCCTTTTTATGAGGGAAGCACGGATCGCCTCTTTACTGTCCACTGCGAAATGAAGCAAGCGTGCTGCGAATGTCCCATTCACGACCCCTATGTCACGCCCTCAATGCGAATAGCGGGGAAGCACAACTGGTGAAGAGATCGTGGAAGTTAAGCCTCTGCCACGTGCGCCTGCGTACTACTTTGGGCCTGGCCCAACTACGCCTTGCGCTTATGTGTGGCCCAGGCTTGGGGGCTCCTGTCGGTGTACAAAAGTATGGGATCTTTTTGTACCCCTTACTTGTGCACTGGCAGTCGTAGCCACGCCTACGGCAAGGCCTGGCAAGGCAGCAGAAGACAAAACCCGAAACTACCAACACATATACTCAATAAAGTGAACAAGGAGTGGAAGATAAGTTGGACCTCCCCCGACAACATCCTTGCTGGGGCAGCTCACGTAGCCCCGACGAGCTCCTTGCCGGGATGACCTGCGAAGCACCAGCAAGGCCATCACCCTTGAGGACTGAGAGCTTTGACACCATCAACAACATCAAGGCCAAGGCTCAGGGGGCGCTTGCAAGTAGCATGCAGATCTTTGTGACAATTGATAGCCTGCGGGTCCACGTGGGACCAGAAGACGAAGACCCTCGGCAAGACCCTTGCCGGGGACGACCATGAGGCCCCCGGCAAGCCTTGCTGGGGACGATTGCTGGGCCATTGCCAAGCCCGCGCCCGACAAGGATTTGCCACCTCACCACCACTCCAGTGCGACGACCAGCGTGCGAGCTAAGCAGGCGCCTGCATGGCGGCATGTAGATCTTCGTGGAGGCTCTACCACCGCGCCAACACAACAGCTAGCTAGCCAGCGTGGCACTGTATTCCTCGTCATCCTAGACGCGCGTCAAAGCGAGGAGCGGCAGCGACGGACGGGACGGCTTCTATTGCCATCCCCGATAAAGTAAGAGGGCACATAGGCAGCGCATTAAATGCATTTGTCCTACGGTGCCGAGCGATAAGCTCATACACTGTAGCTTGCTTTCCACCTCATGTGTGCCACTTTGGCAACCCCTTTTACATATAAAAGGAGGCCCGAGGCGTACTAAGAGAGGATTCAGACTTTTTGGACTGGACATGCACCGCAGCTAGTTCAAGAGCTCAAGAACATAGAATATATAAACAAGCAGGACTAGGGTATTACGCATCTTTGCGGCCCGAACCTGGGTAAAAATTCTGATGAGGAAATAAATACCATTGTTACACCCACAGCCCCTGCCGCTATACATATTGGACCAATTACTAGAGCTCGCGCATGCCAATTAAATTACCAGGTACTTTCGTTTCTTGGTAATGATTCTAATGTTCATGAGAATATGATGCTGCCTAAATTGGATACATTTGTTTTGCTTACAAATGAAGGGCCTAGCTTGGAGAAGGATGAACATTGGAGCAAGAACAAGCATGGAGATGATGTCATGCACAAGGGAACAAGAAAGGAGTTACAAGTGATGATTTCAGGACGTTGAAGCCACCATTATGAGTGCATGAAGCCTTGGACGAAATATACAACATGCTACTTCATAACTTTCGTCCAGAGGCTATTCTAGGTGCTGCATCACCTCATTATTGGGCCAGGCCCATGTATTTTCGAAATACTTGAGTATAGGCTGTTTTTAGAGTCCGTATGTGTGGGGAAACAAGAGATAGGGTTGGTTTCGGACCCCTTCCCCAAGGGCCACGAAATTCCCCCATCTTCCTCCATATATACAGCCCTTAGGGCGTCGTTTAGGCTTTGGGTTTTATTTAGATTAAAGTTCTCCATAGCTGCAACTTTGCGTACTTCATTTGTGTTCACCGACCAGACCAAGACGTCACAGAACCCCATATTGATCAATAAAGCTTTCATCTTATATTCGCAATATCCAGATTGCAATCTCAGTTTCTTGCTTGTTCTTCATTTGCTCGCAGGAAATAGACCCACGTGGTCAGGTTGGTCGTGCTCCGACATGGTCAATAACCCCTCGGAAGTTGGTTTAGCGATTGTTAAGGCGCGTCGGCACACACGTTCGTAGTCAGAACGTCAAGGTCGACTCCCATAAAAAACGATAGCCACCATCTCATCGAAAGACGGGACACCTTTGCCTCTATCAAGTGGTATCAGATTCCCAGGTTGGTTGGTGAGATTTTACAGTTTTTCATAGTTTAGATCGAGTCTGTTCTTCATACCTATAGTCCACGAAAAAGCCACAAAAAATAGGGTTAGTTCATCATATCCCAACCAGTCTGAGCCATTGCATAATGTTTTCTGTATTTGCATTGTTGAATTTGCGGTTGCTTCGTCGTGTCAAGTGGCTGGTCTTAGGTCTAGTTCTTAGAGTTTCAAGTTCTGTTCACAAGTCGTCACGCCGCCGCCGCACCATCATCATCGCCCTACCATATACCACTACCGCTTATCCGCTACTTCTCTGAGTCCATATACCACCACCGATCAGAGTCCATATACCACCACCAATCCGAGTCCATATACCACCACCGATCTGAGTCCATATACCACCACCAATCCGAATCCATATACCATCACCGATTCGAGTCCATATACCACCACCAATCCGAGTTCATATAACACCACCAATCCGAGTCCAGATATATCCGTCATATACCATCACCAGTGCGAGTTCCACCAGATTCATCTCCGCCACCAGTCCTAGTCCGTGTCCAGTATTTGTTCCTATATCTTCGAGTTCTGGAGCACGCGATACTACGAGTCGTGAACAAGTCGGATTCCCCAACTTCCGCGCTACCCATACAAGAAAATTAGTTCCAGTTTCAAAAAAAAAATCTGGCTAGGCAATTTTTAGGCCACTTGTAGACTTTTTCAGAAAAAAATTGTTGCGGAGCAAAAAAAAAGAGGACAAAAAGTGCAAAAAAAAGTGAAAAAAAGAGAAAAAAATTCAGAGTGTGCTCCTCCCTTGACTACGTGCCGCCCCGTGATTTTATTTGTGTTCTAGGCTCGCGTCTCTAGCATGGTCTAGCCTAGGACCAGCACAGTACCGTCGTTGAGCGTTTATTCAACTTTGCATCTATGAATTGATTATTCCTGACCCTTTTTGCTACCATAGTATAAGCCTTCCCAGCTCCACATACATCTACGTCATGCGTTTGACTCTCCCTGGTAATCGCTCTATCCAAGCTTTGAGAGTTTTGACTACAACGGTTGCCGATCACCACCTGCTGCTGGGTAAGAACTGGTAAGAATTTGAGATTCGCTTGACGGATTTGTGACACCCCACCACCACCATATTCCAGTAGTCTGTAGGATCATATTCTTGTCTGTTTCTATTGCTGCTAACTATGGCAGGAACACAAGCTGACGAGATTGACTGGGAGAACATGACGAACAAGGAGGTTCATCTTAAGTTTCATCAAATGTTCGGTCAACGGGTGGAAGACGTGATGGCCATCTCTGGAAAGGCATTGGAGAGGATGGATGGCATTGAGAAGACAATTGACACCAAGTAGGACGCCAAGTTCGATGAATTACTCAAACGTCTCCCACAACCAGTTCTACGCCGTGATATAGTAGGGTGAGCACAGCGTGTTCCTATTGAGCCAGGACAAAATTCTGGTGCCGCTGCTACTGCTGTTGGTGCTTTTGTAGTTCCTCCTGCTACTGCAGAGGTGGAGGACTATTAGGAGGATGAGGTTGATCAAAATCAGAACTACGTGCAGCCACCAGCACCATCACCAGCAGGTCGACCTCAGGTATATATTCAACGGTAGGCCTGCACCACCACCACAGGTACGAGATCATGACCATGTTCCTAAACAAAAATTGAATATTCCACCATTTGAGGGTAGACACATTCCTGATGTATATCTTACTTGGGAGTTAGAAACTGAACAACGTTTTACAGGTTTACAATATCACGAGGAGAGACGGGTTGCTGCTGCTGTTTGTGCTTTCACTAGTTTTGCTTGTGTATGGTGGTCTGAACATTGTAGATTATATCATATTCCAGCTACTTGGGCTGCTTTGAGAACTGCTATGCGTACTCGTTGGGTTCCACCATATTATCAACGTGAATTACTTCAAAAACTGCAGTGTTTGAGACAAGGGAAAAATTCTGTAGAAGAATATTATCAGGAATTACAAACTGGCATGATTAGATGTGGTATTGTTAAGGAGAATGAAGCTATGCTTGCCCGTTTTATGGGTGGCTTAAATAGAGAGATTCAGACCATTCTAGAGTATAAAGAGTATACTAATATCACTCGTTTATTCCATCTTGCTTGTAAAGCTGAAGGTGAAGTGCAGGATCGACAAGCATTGGCGCGAACTAACTTTTCCGCAGGTCGACCTTCATCATGGACACCGCGTGCATCTTCTACTTCCACTGCACCAGCACCTCCATCTGGTGTCACCTCCAGCCGTGATACAAGAAAGCAGACACAACCACCACTATCTGCCAAGAACGCAGCTGCCAGACCTGCATAGAGCTCTTCTTCTTCCACGGCATCAACAGGGCACACAAGTGATATTATTTTTCGTCGTTGTAAGGGAAGAGGACATTATGCGCGAGATTGCAAATCTCAGCTTGTGATGATTGCTACTGAGGATGGTGGGTATGAGTCCGCTAGTGACTATGATGAGGAGACTTTGGCCCTTATTACAAGTGAAGAACACGGTGGAGATGATTCTGATCATGAGACGCAATACATGGGTCCTGAAGATGCTGACAGGTATGAATGTTTAGTTGCTCAACGTGTTTTGAGTGTGCAGGTGATGAGGACATCAATACCATTGTTACACCCACAGCCCCTACTGCTACATATACGGGACCAATTACTAGAGCTCGCGCACGCCAATTAAATTATCAGGTACTTTCGTTTCTTGGTAATGATTCTAATGTTCATGAGAATATGATGCTGCCTAAATTGGATACATTTGTTTTGCTTACAAATGAAGGGCCTAGCTTGGAGAAGGATGAACATTGGAGCAAGAACAAGCATGGAGATGATGCCATGCGCAAGGGGAACAAGAACGGAGTTACAAGTGATGATTTCAGGGCTTTGAAGCCACCATAATGGGTGCATGAAGCCTTGGACGAAATATACAAGATGCCACTTCATAAATTTCGTCCCGAGGCTATTATAGGTGCTGCATCACCTTTTTATTGGGCCAGGCCCATGTAATTTCGAAATACATAAGTATAGGCTATTTTTAGAGTCCGTATGTGTGGAAAAACAAGAGATAGGGTCGATTTTGGACCCCTCCACCAAGGGCCACGAAATTCCCCTCTCTTCCTCCATATATACAGCCTTTAGGGCACCGTTTAGATTTTGGGTTTTGTTTAGATTAAAAGTTCGCCATAGCTGCAAATTCGCGTACTTCGTTTGTGTTCAACGACCAGACAAAGGCGTCACAGAACCCCACCTTGATCAATAAAGCTTTCATCTTATATTCGCAATATCCAG
Organism: Triticum dicoccoides; assembly: GCF_002162155.2. Taxonomy (NCBI): domain Eukaryota; kingdom Viridiplantae; phylum Streptophyta; class Magnoliopsida; order Poales; family Poaceae; genus Triticum; species Triticum dicoccoides. The sequence goes on from NW_021207388.1 coordinate 38,088, forward strand.
ATTGCAATCTCAATTTCTTGCTTGTTCTTCGTTTGCTCGCAGGAAACAGACCCTCGTGGTCAGGTTGATCATGCTCCGGCGTGGTCAATAACCTCTCGGAATTGGTTTAGCGATTGCTAAGGCGCGACGTCCTCGCACGTTCGTAGTCGGATCGTCAAAGTCGACTGCCACCAAAGCGATATGCATCATCTCATCGAAAGACGGGACACCTTTGCCTCTATCAAGTGGTATCAGGTTTCCAGGTTGCTCGGTGAGATTTTACAGTTTTTCGTAGTTTAGATCGAGTCTGTTCTTCATACCTATAGTCCACGAAAAAGCCAAAAAAAAATTAGGGTTAGTTCATCCCATCCGAACCAATCTGAGCCTTGCATAATCTTTTCTGTATTTGCTTTGTTGAATTTGCGGTTGCATCGTCGTGTCCAGTTGCTGGTCTTAGCGTCTAGTCTTTTAGAGTTTCGAGTTCTGTTCACAGGTTGTCACGTCGCCTCTGGCATATATCACCACCGCATCATCATCGTCGCTGTTGCCATATACCACCACCACATATTCACCGCCAATCCGAATCCATATACGCCACCACATATCCGCCGCCATCACGTCAATCCGAGTTCACCTGCAACATATATCCGCCACCTGTCCGTGTTCCACCAGATTCATCTCCGCCACCAGTCCGAGTTCCACCAGATTCATCTCCGCCACCAGTCCTAGTCCGAGTCTAGTAATTGTTGCATTGTTTTCGATTTCCAGATCACGCGATACTCCGAGTCGTGACAGAGAAGGACTCCCCAACTTCCGAGCCATCCGCAGAAGAAGAATAGTTCCAATTTCAAAAAAAAAAACTAAGTCTGGAAAATTCTGGCTAGGCAGTTTTTAGACCATTTGTAGACTTTTTCGAAAAAAATTTGTTGCGGAGCAAAAAAAAAGAGGAAAAAAAGTGCAAAAAAAAGAGAAAAAAATTCAGAGTGTGCTCCTCCCTTGTTTACGTGCCGCGCCGTGATTTTGTTGGTGTTCTAGGCTCGCGTCTATAGCACAGTCTAGCCTAGGACCAGCACAGTACCGTCGTTGAGTGTTTATTCAACTTTGCATCTCTGAATTGATTATTGCTGACCCTTTTTGCTACCATGTTATAAGCCTTCCCAGCTCCACATACATCTAGGTCGTGCGTTTGACTCTCCCTGGTAATCGCTCTATCCAAGCTTTGAGAGTTTTGACTACAACGGTTGCCGATCACCACCTGTTGCTGGGTAAGAACTGGTAAGAATTTGAGTTTTGCTTGACGGATTTGTGACACCCACCACCACCACTTGTTAGTAGTCTGTAGGATCATATTCTTGTGTGTTTCTATTGCTGCTAACCATGCCAGGATCACAAGCCGACGAGATTGACTGGGAGAATTTATCGAACAAGGAGCTTCATGATAAGTTTCAGCAAATGATGACTGAACAGGTGCAAGATGTGCTGAACAATTTTGAAGAGGCCATGGAGAAGATCACTGGCCTTGAGAAGACGTTCGAAACAAAGCTCGATAACAAGTTTAATGAATTGCTCGCGCGTCTTCCACCACCACCACCCGCTGCACCTAACGCACCTCTCCAACAACAACAACAACGACTACCTCCACATCGCGAAACAGACCTTCGCCGAGCGAGTCGTGTTCCTCTTGCGTTTGGCCAAACTGTTGGTGCTGCTGTTGATACTTCTGTGGCTCCTGCTGCTGATGCGGAGGAGGATGATTATGTGGGAGATTATGAGGATGAGGTTGATCAAAATCAGCACTACGTGCAGCCACCTACACCACCACCAGCAGGTCGACCTCAGGTATATATTCGTAATGGTAGGCCTGCACCACCACCTCAGGTACGAGATGATGTCCATATTCCTAAACTGAAATTGAATATTCCACCACTTGAGGGTAGATATGTTCCTGATATATATCTTACTTGGGAGTTAGAAACTGAACAACGATTTACATGTTTACAATATCCTGAGGAGAGACGAGTTGCTGCTGCTGTTTGTGCTTTCACTAGTTTTGCATGTGTATGGTGGTTTGAACATTGTAGATTATATCCTATTCCAACTACTTGGGCTGCTTTGAAAACTGCTATGCGTACGCGTTGGGTTCCACCATATTATCAATGTGAATTGCTTCAAAAATTGCAGCGTTTAAGACAAGGGAAAAATTCTGTAGAAGAATATTATCAGGAATTACAAACTGGCATGATTAGATGTGGTATTGTTGAGGAGAATGAAGCTATGCTTGCACGTTTTCTGGGTGGATTAAATAGAGAGATTCAGACCATTCTAGACTATAAGGAGTATACTAATATCACTCGTTTATTCCATCTTGCTTGTAAAGCTGAACGTGAAGTGCAGGATCGACAAGCATTGGGGCGAACTAACTTTTCTGCAGGCCGACCTTCATCATGGACACCACGTGCATCTTCTACTTCAACTGCACCAGCACCTCCATCCGGTGCCACCTCCAGCCGTGATACAAGAAAGCAGGCACAACCACCATTATCTGCCAAGAGCGCACCTGCGGGGCCTGCACAACGTTCTTCTTCTTCCATGGCATCAACAGGGCACACAAGTGATATTATTTGTCGTCGTTCTAAGGGAGGAGGTCATTATGCGAGAGAATGCAAATCTCCGCGTGTGATGATTGCTACCGCGGATGGTGGATATGAGTCTGCTAGTGACTATGATGAGGAGACTTTGGCTCTTATTACACGTGAAGAACATGGTGGAGATGATTCTGATCATGAGACGCAATACATGGCTCCTGAAGACGCTGACAGGTATGAATGTTTAGTTGCTCAACGTGTTTTGAGTGTGCAGATCACACAAGCTGAGCAAAATCAGAGGCACAATTTGTTCCATACCAAGGGAGTTGTGAAGGAACGTTCTGTGCGCGTCATCATAGACGGAGGGAGCTGCAACAACTTGGCTAGCATGGAGATGGTGGAGAAGCTTTCTCTCACCACAAGACCACATCCACATCCTTACTACATCCAATGGTTCAACAACAGCGGCAAGGTTAAGGTAACACGTACTGTTCGTGTGCATTTTAGTATCTCTACATATGCTGATTATGTTGATTGTGATGTGGTACCTATGCAAGCATGTTCCTTATTACGTGGTAGTGATGAGGACATCAATACAATTGTTACACCCACAGCCCCTGCTGCTATACATACTGGACCAATTACTAGAGCTCGTGCACGCCAACTAAATTATCAGGTACTTTCGTTTCTTGGTAATGATTCTAATGTTCATGAGAATATGATGCTGCCTAAATTGGATACATTTGTTTTGCTTACAAATGAAGGGCCTAGCTTGGAGAAGGATGAACATTGGAGCAAGAACAAGCATGGAGATGATGGCATGCGCAAGGGGAACAAGAACGGAGTTACAAGTGATGATTTCAGGACTTTGAAGCCACCATAATGTGTGCATGAAGCCTTGGACGAAATATACAAGATGCCACTTCATAAATTTCGTCCCGAGGCTATTTTAGGTGCTGCGTCACCTTATTATTGGGCCAGGCCCATGTAATTTCGAAATACATAAGTATAGGCTATTTTTAGAGTCCGTCTGTGTGGGGAAACAAGAGATAGGGTTGATTTCGGACCCCTCCACCAAGGGCCACGAAATCCACCCCCTCTTCCTCCATATATACAGTCCTTAGGGCATCGTTTAGACCTTGGGTTTTGTTTAGATTAAAAGTTCGCCATAGCTGCAACTTCGCGTACTTCGTTTGTGTTCAACGACCAGACAAAGGCGTCACAGAACCCCACCTTGATCAATAAAGCTTTCATCTTATATTCGCAATATCCAGATTGCAATCTCAGTTTCTTGCTTGTTCTTCGTTTGCTCGCAGGAAACAGACCCTCGTGGTCAGGTTGATCGTGCTCCGGCGTGGTCAATAACCTCTCGGAGTTGGTTTAGCGATTGCTAAGGTGCGACGTCCTCGCACGTTCGTAGTCGGATCGTCAAAGTCGACTTCCACCAAAGCGAAATCCACCATCTCATCGAAAGACGGGACACCTTTGCCTCTATCAAGTGGTATCAGATTTCCAGGTTGCTCGGTGAGATTTTACAGTTTTTCGTAGTTTAGGTCGAGTCTGTTCTTCATACCTACAGTCCACGAAAAAGCCACACAAAAAAAAATTAGGGTTAGTTCATCATATCCGAACCAATCTGAGCCTTTGCATAATCTTTTTAGGGTTTTGCTTTGTTGAATTTGCGGTTGCATCGTCGGTCTAGTTGCTGGTCTTAGAGTCTAGTCTTTTAGAGTTTCGAGTTCTGGTCATAAGTTGTCACGCCGCCGCCGCACCATCATCATCGCCCTTGCCATCTACCACCACCGCTCCGAATCCGTATCCATATACCACCACCAATCCGTGCCCATATACCACCACCGATCCATATCCATATACTACCACCGCTACCACCACCGCTGCCATATACCACCACCATATATCCACCACCAATCCGAGTTCTTTGCTTATTAGGTTTGTTTTCGAGATCCATCTAGATTCCGATTCGTGTTTCCTTGCCGGAGTAGGTTTCGGAAAAAAAACGCATTTTTTGGGTCCTATTTTTACGTGTTTCTGAGTGTTTCCTTGCCGGAGTCGGGTAGCCACGCTCCGTTTAGGCCCAAAATTTTTCGAAAACGCATTTTTCGAAAAAATTTCTGGCTATCCTATTTTTAGGTGTTTCTGAGTGTTTTGAGACAGGTGCCATTATAGGAAGTTTTTTTTGACCCGTTTCCAGTTTTTGGGTCCGGGCAGTCGAAAAAAAAAAAATTTGGTCGAAAAATTTCGTGCCCATCTTGTCAGTTTGAGCTAGGAAGAGTTTTGAGACACTCGCCATTATAGTGATTTTTCGCAAAAAAAAAAACAGCGCAAAAAAAAAGAGCGCAAAAAAAAAGAGCGAAAAAAAAAATTTCAGAGTGTGCTTTTCCCTTGTTTACGTGCCGCACCGTGATTTTGTTAGTGTTCTAGGCTCGCGTCTCTAGCACAGTCTAGCCTAGGACCAGCACAGTACCGTCGTTGAGCGTTTATTCAACTTTGCATCTCTGAATTGATTATTGCTGACCCTTTTTGCTACCATATTATAAGCCTTCCCAGCTCCACATACATCTACGTCGTGCGTTTGACTCTCCCTGGTAATCGCTCTATCCAAGCTTTGAGAGTTTTTGACTACAACGGTTGCCGATCACCGCCTGCTGCTGGGTAAGAACTGGTAAGAATTTGAGATTTGCTTGACGGATTTGTGACACCCACCACCACCACTTGTTCGTAGTCTGTAGGATCATATTCTTGTGTGTTTCTATTGCTGCTAACCATGCCAGGATCACAAGCCGAC
>NW_021207389.1:0-1450 GCF_002162155.2 Triticum dicoccoides
GACTTTACCCCTTCAGCGATCATTCTTTGGATCGCCTCAAGGTTAAGCCCTGCTCCTCCATGTTGGCTGCTAGCACTTGCGCCACCATCCCCTTCATTTCCTTTATTCTGGTTATTGCTCATCTGAATTCGAAGGGCTGCGAGCTCATCTTCCTTTTGCTGAAGTGCTGCCGTAAGGTTGGCCAGTTGCTCTTCAACCGAACAAGTTTCATTCGCGGCTAGGACTTGTTCTGTATGCTCTGCACCATGGTGGAGTTCTATCTCATTTTCAGAAGGACAAGGGGTACTGTCCGATAGGGGATTATAAGACCCACCACAGCTAGACCCAAGATCTTCATGATCTGAACCTTTTTGGCTTCGTGTCTTACGACGAGGACCTTCTACGACAGTTTTGCGTGCCTTCTTCCTCTTGAAATGTGTTGATGTGGAGGATGTTTCACTGGTCTTGTCCGACGCCGCCCTGACACCAATTGGCATTGCTTGGAACACTTCGAATGATTTATTCTTGGTCTGCTTACGAGAGGGCCATGGAGACAAGCTCGTGGCCACCTCATTTGATGGATTTGATAGCCACTTGTTCACTTTACCCCGACTGTCCTCATCTGATGGAGCGTGTTCTGCCCCTTGGACTCTGCTTGACCCAGACCTGGCCCGTACTGCCCTTTCTCTTTCTTTGTATGCCTCCCTTCTTGAACGGACACGAGCACCTTGGTTCACATATTCTTGATGTTCAGGATGTTGCTGAATGAATTCTTGGTACTCGGGTCGTTGGGCCAGGGCCTCCGCCAGTCGCATGATGGCGCCACCCTCATTGTTTTGTGATGTGGATGCACCGGGGAGCTGTGACCTTATTGCTTGACATATGCATTTAACAACATATGAGTCATCTGGATTCTGAACTTGGATCTTTGGACGAGTGTTTTTCCATCTCCCCTTGACAGACTTGCTCACATGAGAACGGTGTCGGCTCGCCGCATCTTGACCTACGGCAGCTGGAAGATCAATCCAAGATCGACGGACATTTCTCTGTCGCCGTTGATGCCGCACTGGATCAAACGAACCTTCAAAGGACTCTCGTAAGATGGGTGCTTCTTCACACAAAGGAACTAACGGTGCAGATGTTGGATCTACGTGGCCTGTTTTGAGGTCACTAGATGTAAGGCACACTCCCTTCCATTCCAGGGAACGTTTTTGCATAATTCCCAAGCGTTCCTCACTATGTTTATGGGCCAGTGAGGGGACAAACTCAGGAGCATCGGCTCGAAGTATATTCCGAGCGTTGGTGGGCCTTCCTGTTGAAGACGACGCTGACGGCAATATGACCGCAACGCCACCTCTTTTCCCAGGTAGTTTGGAGTTGGGTGTCTCCACCATCTTCTCTTTTCCCTTGTAAACAAGTGGCAGAAACTCGGATTTCTCAAACACCACTTTCTTTCCCTTGTCCTTGGACT
>NW_021207390.1:0-2500 GCF_002162155.2 Triticum dicoccoides
GCTCTTGAACAGCACCCTCCAGACGTCCTCATGTGTCGTGTCATAGATCTCTCGCAGCGTCTGGTGCTTGGCTGAGTCGAACTCCCACAAAACAAATGCCCGCCATTGACACGGAAGAATCCGGCGGAAGAGCATAACCTGGACCACGTTGACGAGCTTGATTTTCTTGCTCGTCATGTTCTGGATGCAGGTCTGGAGTCCGGTCAGCTCTACCGAAGAACCCCAGGACAGGCCCTTCTTTTTCCAGGAGGTGAGCCACGTGGGGATTCCGGATCGAAATTTGGGGGCCGCACCAAGTTGGAGTCACGCGGCTCGGTGATGTAGAACCACCCCGATTGCCACCCCTTTATGGTATCCACATAGATGCCCTCGAGCCAGGTGACATTAGGCATCTTGCCCACCATGGCGCCTCCGCACTCTGCTTGTTGGCTGCTCACCACCTTCGGTTTGACATTGAAGGTTTTCAGCCATAGGCCGAAGTGGGGCTTGATGAGGAGGAAGGCCTCGCACACGATGATAAACGCCGAGATGTTGAGGATGAAGTTGGGGGCCAGATCATGAAAATCCAGCCCATAGTAGAACATGAGCCCACGGACAAATGAGTGGAGGGGAAATCCCAGTCCGCGGACGAAATGGGTAAGAAAAACTACCCTGTCATGGGGTTCGGGCGTTGGGATGATCTGCCCCGCATCGGGCAGCCGGTGCCCGATATCCGCAACCAGATATTCGGCTTCCCGTAATTTTTTGACGTTCTCCTCTGTGACGGAGGAGACCATCCACTTGCCTCCTGCTCCCGACATGCTTGGAGTGGTTTGAGAAGAAGAACACGAGCTTGGGCACTAGAGCTCGAGTGTGCAGGAATGGGTAAGCGAGGAAGAAGAAGGTCTCGGTGAAAAAAGTAAATCCTTATCCCTTTATAAGGGCGGAAGAGGCGATGTGTCTCCCCACTTGCCTGGTAAAACTGCTTATTCCCCAGGCGCCGTAATTGGTGGCACGGTTGGGTTACCCACGTCCGTATTGATGAGAGTCCCATGATAAAGGGAACACGATCTCTGCTTTGACAAGATGTGTCAAGAAAACTACCTCGCGATATGTGCGGAGCTGATTGAGAAAAGCGGGTCGAATAATAACCGGGCCATGGCGTAATGTCGTGCTGTCGAAACATGTTAGCAGATTAGATTTGTGGAAATATTATTCTCTCTACGGTGGTATGTGGAACTTATTTTGCAGGGCCGGACACTATCCTTGTATTCAAAACTCTTCCATGATGTATGCGGAGGAGGAACCGGCCTTGTAATGCCGAACACAACACTGCGCGCCGGACTCATCGTCGTTGAAGCCTGGTTCAGGGGCTGTTGAGGGAGTCCTGGATTAGGGGGTCTCCGGACAGCCGGACTATATCCTTTGGCCGAACTGTTGGACTATGAAGATACAAGATTGAAGACTTCGTCCTGTGTCCAGATGGGACTCTACTTGGCGTGGAAGGCAAGCTAGGCAATATGAATATGTATATCTCCTCCTTTGTAACCGACCTTGTGTAACCCTAGCCCTCTCCGGTGTCTATATAAACCAGAGGGTTTTAGTCCATAGGACAACAGACAATCATACCATAGGCTAGCTTCTAGGGTTTAGCCTCTCTGATCTTGTGGTAGATCAACTCTTGTACTACTCATATTATCAAGAACAATCAAGCAGGACGTAGGGTATTACCTCTGTCAAGAGGGCCCGAACCTGGGTAAACATCGTGTCCCTTGCCTCCTGTTACCATCCGCCTTAGATGCACAGTTTGGGACCCCCTACCCGAGATCCGCCGGTTTTGACACCGACAGGTTGTGTCCTACACTCAGCGTGTGCTCTGATACCATCTTTGTAGCGACCCGACCTCAAACGGTCAAGTCTCTGTGCTTCAGTGTCATCCCTGGATCGGTAATGCTGACACACACAGTACTCGAAGGATTTATAACAGAGTAGCAATCACACACCTATTACATCGAATGTCTCAAAAGAGAACTTATTACAATAAATATGCCTTAAGGCCATCTAATATGATAACAGCGGAAGGCTTGGAAGATAAAGTGAGTCCATCAACTCCAACAGCATAGTTGAGCTGCATGGCAACGACCTAACGAACCTTACTCCTCGTATGAAAAGTCTGCAACATAATACGTTGCAGCCCGAAAACGGGTCAGCAAATGGAGTATGCTGGCAATGTAACACAGTAGAGCAAGAATAGAATAATGCCATCACTACATGCATATTTGGCTGGTGGAAAGCTCTATGGTTATAGTTTTGCGAAAAGCCAATTTTTCCCTACAACAAAGGAATATATTTTATTTAACTATCATGGTAGTTGAAACATCATTGAGAAGGTTCCTCCAACTCAATCCCAATTAAAAGTAATTATCAACCCAACAATATTAATTTAGAGTGATGAGATACATATGATAATCCAAGTACTAGATACTCAAGATTGTCCATAACCGGGGACACGGCTAACCAT
>NW_021207391.1:0-2417 GCF_002162155.2 Triticum dicoccoides
TTTTTTTAACTGAAATTAATTTGTAATGGGATCAAAGGGAGTTAATATTGCTACTAAATATTTAACGGTTTGCTACTAAATATTGAACCGTCCAGCCTAAGGCAGTGAAGCCACCGCCCTTAACGGTTTGCCCATCTGTACCATTAATCCAGTGGGATATACTCTGGTTGCTTTGCCCATCTGTACCATCAATTATCGAAGAACCAATGGCCACATTTCATTGTTGATTAACAGTGACTAACTTAACTTGAGATGCAAATAACCAATTGGTGTAACTGGAGTTCTAATACCAAAGATAGTCTCGGTCATGATCAAGCAACCAGAGTTATTCTGCATAAGGGAAATAAATAAATAGTAAAATAATAATAACATTGACTGTGCATGCTTTGGGGCCGCATCATAAATATTTATATAATGTAGAACACTCCAGTGGAGTCTAGTTTTACAACAACGGAGTGACCCAGGCAGTGTGCATTATTTGTACAAGAAAACAAAGCCGAGTTTAGATGTTGTAGATGATTGATTACAAAACAACAAAAGAATAATATACATAAGCAAACCAACAAAATGGAAAATAATGTCACATACAGCAAAACTTGGCAACTTGCAAAGTCTCAAATTTGAGGCAATATTATTAAATCACGCCTTGTAGTATAAGCATAATAAAGTTCAATTGCTAACATCGAAATATAGAGATCTGTACAAGAACATCGAAAGCACCAAATTATCTGTAGCATAAGAGTAAATCCTCTGTCATATCTAAGAGCGGACTTTAGCCTGTAAGGACTTCCTTATAGACGATGTTCTTCATCGAGGTCTATAAGGACAAGACAGGTCTTTTTCGCTTCTTAGATTTACCGCTTTGCTTCTTGGCATTCTCCTTCTCCTTCTCCTTCTCAATGAGGATCTTTATATTTTTCTTCGCGGTGGCTCGAGACAATGCGACATAGAGTTGACCATGAGAGAACACCGGATTAGGTAGGTACACGCCAACAATCGGAATCGTCTGTCCTTGAGCCTTGTTAATCGTCATAGCAAAGCTAAGCCTTACAGGAAATTGCTTCCTCTTGAACTTGAATGGAAACATGTCGTTGTCAGACGGGCATATGGGTATTCGAGGAAGGAATACCCTCCTACCTGCGTGTTGTCCGATCACTATTTCTGCGTCGATGGCGTTCCTCTCGAAACCTCGCACCACAAGCCTCGTCCCGTTACACAGACCATTAGCCGGATCAATGTTCCTCAGAAGTATGACAGGGCAGTTGAGCTTCAATTTGAGTGCATGCGGAGGCAGACCGTTGGGAGTCAATCCATTTAGGAACTCGGGAGCATAGTAGCCATACGGGTCGTCTTCTGCACTGTCAAAGCTATGGTAGATTACTTCTTCTCCCCGAAAACGCTCTACCATGCGTATGTTTATCTTGTCGACGTTGTCATTCATGGTGGAGAGGATTGCGCGTGAAGTCATGTAATTCGGATCGGACATGTTCTCATCTAGTCTTGGGAACACATGGTCAATCAGCTTCTCCAGGTCGGCACCCTCGCCTGTAGACGGCACACAAATATCTTCAGGGAGTCGTATGTTTCCTTGATCGTCAACTTCCTCGGTGCCATTGCCTACCCTTAGCAAGTAATCCGCAAACCAGGTGTCATTATGAGCCCTCATGTTGGTGATGAGCCTTAGTTGGCGCATACCCTTCCAGAGATGTGAACTTCGGAGGGTTGCATCGATTATCTGACCCCAGGACCCCCTCCTGACGACCGGAAGCACCTGTCTGAAGTCCCCGCCAAACACAACAGTTTTTCCTCCAAAGGGTCGGTCCCGTCTTCCCATGATGTCACGCATGATGTTGTCCAATGCCTCGACCGCCTGTCGCTTAGTCATGGTGGCCTCATCCCATAGTATCAATGAGGCCATCCTCAGTAGCTTGGCGGTACCACTCTGCTTCGTGAAGGTGCATGAGGCGCCATCGTCGCAGCTCAACGGGATCTTGAACCTCGAGTGGGCAGTCCTGCCTCCAGGCATGATAGAAGCGGCGACGCCTGACGTCGCGGTAGCGATAGAGATGCTTCCCTCGCTTCGAACCTTGGCGAGCAGCGCCCTGTACAGGAAGGTCTTCCCTGTACCTCCCGGGCCATCAACAAAGAACACACCCCATCACCGTGTTCAACAGAAGCTAGTATCTCATCGTATGCAGCCCTCTGCTCTGAGTTTAGCGACGAAGCCAATTTAGTGTCGTTGATGTCAAAATCGACGTTGGATTCCTCGATCACTTCTCTGGCCTCGCCCTCGGTTGGGTCGAACGCTTCGTCAATGCATCGAAGAGCGAAATCAGCTATGTCTTTGCCCATGGACTGCAACATACCCCTAATGTCAAGCAACACCATCTGTTCCACCTCAATCGGGCACGTGTGTG
>NW_021207392.1:0-541 GCF_002162155.2 Triticum dicoccoides
CTTGTTTAATTGTTAGTGTTAGTGTTAGTGTTAGATTTAGTGTTAGAAAAGAAGAAAATTTAGTGTTAGTGTTAGAAAAAAGAATATGTAGAAGAAAAGAAGAAAAAGTGGAAAAAAAGATGAAAAAGAAGAAAAGAAAAGAAGTAGAAAAAAAGATGAAAAAGAAGAAGAAGAAAAGAAGTAGAAGAAAAGAAAAGAAGTAAAAGAAGTAGAAAAAAGATGAAAAAAGAAGAAGAAGAAGAAAGGAAAGAAGAAGAAAGGAAAGAAGAAGAAGAAGAAGAAAGGAAAGAAGAAGAAGGATAGAAGAAGAAGAAGAAAGGAAAGAAGAAGAAAAAAGAAGAAGAAGAGAAGGAAAGAAGAAGAAGGATAGAAGGAAACACCCGGACCATTGACCCCGACACCCCGACCCCAACACCACACCCCGACACCTGACCCCGACACCCTGACCCCGACACCCCGACCCAGACACCACACCCCGACACACAGACCACGACACCACACCCCGACACCCCGACCCCGACACGACACCCTAACCCCGAAA
>NW_021207393.1:0-5573 GCF_002162155.2 Triticum dicoccoides
AAAAAAAACACGTGAAAAACAGAGTGAAGTTGAGGTAAACGTGTCGAGAAGTTCAATTCTTCACGTGGTGCATTTTCGGAGAATCTGTTTCGCGACAAAGGCAGAACGAATGATCTCGCCATTTTTGGAATTACTTGAAAACGGCTAGGAATTAGAGAAAACCATCAACATGAAAAAGTTTCGCATTTTCTGTAGCTTTTCAACAGTATATTATCTGCCCTAATCCGATTAAGTTTGTAGAAAATACGCTGAAAATACATTTTTATCCATTTTTATATTTTACTTAAAACCATAAGGAATTGGAAGAAACAATATATACAAAAAAGTTTCGCATTTCCTCAAACTTTCCAACGCCATATCATTTGCTGCATTCAGACATACGGTTAAAAAATTAGCTCAAAAATACAAACTCGGTGGTTCTTGTATTGTTTTCTGAATTACTTTTTAATCGTTGCAAATTAGAAAAAAGTTTTAACATGAAAAAGTAGCACATTTTTATAAGTTTTCCAACGCTATATCATTTTCCTCAATTGGATTAGCCGTTTAGAAATGACATCAAAAATACGAACTCGGCTGTTCTGTTTGCAAAATTTTACGATTTTCCAAATTACTCTTTATCCACATGGAATTAGGAAAACTTTCAACATCTGGAAGGAGCGGTTTTATAGCAGCTTTTCAACGCCATATTATTTGCCTCATTCCGATAAACGGTTTAGAAATGCAATTGAAAATACGATTCATGTTTTTTGTATGAAGAAAAAACACTTTTCAAAACTGCTCTTAAAACGCGTATCTTTTGCCAAAAATTTAACTTGCATCATTATACTCGTGTCCATAGCTTTCCAACGGTATATCACAAGCCCCATTTGGGCAATGTTGGGGGAAGTTCAACCTAGCACAGAGGGAAGTTCAGGTCGAACAACTCGGGTAGTAAAATTGCAACAAAGGTGTGTTTCATCACGACCCGAGAGCAAATCCGCCAACGAGCGAGATTCATATTTAAAACAGGCATTTAGTTGCTAGAAACAGTTTGCAGATTACACTTACATCACATAGAACACGACTAATCAGAAAAATTCGCGCGGGGAGACACGGTTGCGAAGATAGCCCGAAGGTCGGGTTCGTACAGTGGGAAGTTCAGGCGTGTAACTCAGGAAGTTCTGGTTGTGATCAGGATATTATTCTGGTCCCATGATCAGAATAGTGTTTATATAAGTTTAATAAAATAAATACTAAAAATGTTCCTGTAATTTTTAGAAATATTCAATTATTATTTATAAAATACTTTTTGAAATATAATAAATGAGTGTTTAAAAATGTTTGTAAATATAAAAATTTAAATATCCGACCGGGGAGAGGTATTCTCGACCCAGGTGAAAGAACTGCATATAGCATGGGAAGGCCAGTTAGGTGGGTGGTCGGAACGGGCTGGTGCTCGGCTCCCCGGAATTAGCGGTGGGCATGTTGGTCGGAGACGATCAAGGAAGCAGAGAGGACAGTATAGTAGGTAGTACATGTGGTTCAGTTGAGTGCAGGTGTGTGTGGAAATTGTATTTTTTTTTTGCATGGGTGTGTGGAAATTGTAGGATGGGTAATATTTGTGTTGTGTGTTGTATTGATGACCCTTGTGTAGGGTATATATAGGAGTGCATGTGAGGGAGAGAGATTTAAAGTAGAGGGCAAGTCGTACATGGTTTAAACCTATTCTATCTTTAACTCCTAATCTCTAACTAAACACAATTATCTCTGCTATTAAAGGAGGATCGAACGTCATGATGGTTCCACCTCTTTCTTCCCACCTACGACGACCATCTCCCCCTCGCACGATCCCTCGCGTGAAAAAAATCTAGGGGGAAAAAGAAAAGCTAGGGGGAAAAGCCATCGACCGAAAAACTCTAGCGTCGCACGCGCGAGGGCCAGGATCGCACCACACCAAAAAGGCAGCTCAGCCCACGTACGAGATTCATCCAACAGCCGACCCACTCGCGCACGTCCCACACCCCTATCTCCCCCAACCCCCAACCCCTCTCTCTCCCATCTCTCTCCCAAATTCTTTTGGCAACGTCGGCCTCCTCTTTCATCTCCCATGGCGACCATAGGGAAGGGGAGGTAGATCCATCTCGCCCACATCTTCCTACCGTCGTCATCGTCCTCCACTCGACCGTGCTAGCTTCCGTGATTTGGATGCCTTCCCTACGAGGAATCGGTGCGTCATAATCATCGCAGGTGGGGGCGGCCATTGGCAAGGGCTCGTTTGGAAGAGCAGGTGGCATACAAGGTCGCGTTGAGGTCCAACGACCGGAATATCAGCTCTGTAGAGAACGCCGTCACAGGTGCGTCGATCTCAATCTTCTCCTCCATTGTGGCTGTCTTCATTACCTGTGCGTGTAGCAGGTGTGCTCTCGCACCCATGAATTTTCAGTACGCGATGGGTTCTTTCTAATTCAGATCTTGCTTACCTTATCGTCATATCTTCTTTGCCATGGTAAGCACACTAGCACAACATGGTTCGTTCGCCCTAATAACTTTTGTTATGACATTAATGTTGTTCAGAAAGCAATTTTAGTGAAGATCGAATGGTTTTTAGATTAAGTAGAAAATATAGGAGTACTCTTCTGTAGTGTATTGTTGTTCAACTGAGACATATGCCGTGGCTATGATGGCCGCAGGATAATTAAAGCCAAGGTAAAGACTATACATTCACAATTCCTATAGTTATAAACAACAAAAAAGATATAGCCATATAGGCAAGTACTATTGTTTTAGATGCCGGTAAAATGGACTAGAATTTCATGAGATGTTTAGTCAGCATGCTACCGCTCATCAGTGGCGGAGGACCGAATTTTTTCGAGGTAGGGCAGCCGAGACTACAGCACGTGAGACTTCCTCGCTGCTAGCCTCTAGCGCCAGGGCGTGCGCCTCCACCGTCCAGTTTGGCATCCGGTACCAGCACTCCTGCTACCTGCTGCTAGCCGCTAGCCCTCTGGTGTTCGCGCGTGGCATGCGCCTGGGCTCATGGTTGGTGTTCTGCTGTTCCTATTGTACCTTCGTGATGACTGGTCCGGTACGTTGTGTTGTGTGTGCAGCTATCAGGCAAGGGCATGATGACCCAAGTCACGGCCCAACATCAAACATAACTCTTCCTTTCAGTGACTTATTGCACTTGTCATCCGTCGATCGAGCGTGTTTGCCGGAAATAAAGGTTGGGCGGACACCCTGCCTCGCTGTATCGAGTGCTCTGCCGGAGCTACCACTAATATCCTTGTAATGTAGTAGCTTCAGTATTTCTCCCACTTTTTCTGCTACGTGTGTAAATATAGTTACAATTGAGAAAGCGAGAAATATTTGTTTTGTGAAAACAATTGACATATCTTTGTTATCTGGATATCAAATTTATTGCAAATTATTGCTGAATGCGTCTTCATTTGAGAAAATGTGGACGGCCACAGGAGAAACATAAACTTTGTCATATAAAGTTGGAAGTGTTTAACTGCTCAAACTTTCTACTTTGTAAACAAATAAAGTGATGCAAGGTATTCAGATGTCTACGGTTGATGAGAACTTACATTGAGTTCAGCATTAAAGTATTTAATTGTTGCCTTTGTGATTGCTACTGTTTCATAGTTTGAGAAACATGTCTACTGTGGCCTGTTTCATAGCTTATCTTTTCCAATCCGTTATCTACATATATCTACCTCATGTTAATGCACTATCAAAATTTTCTCATTAATTCTTGTCACTTTCTCAAATAAAAATTATCCTTTGCCTGGCTTGCCCCTAATTTTATAAATCCTGTCAGAATTCTAAATCTTATTTCATATGCAGAACTCGAAGAATTCGAAGAAAGATCATTGCTTCAAGGTTGGCAGTGGCCACAACATAATTGACATCAAAACTAGATCTGGGTCCTAAATATCGGGTCTTGCTCGGTTATATTTACATATATGATTGGTTTGCTACATGAGGTAGCGACGAAATCACCTGATACAAGGTCAAACTAAGTTTCTATTCCTACAATACTAGCTACTAGCCAACAATATGTGTTTACGACTCTCATCACAGAGTGATTAATCATAGTAAACTATGTGCGAGCTTATGTGAGTCCAATCGATCTATCTTTTACTTGCATTACCCATTGTGTAGATTGGGATTATCCGCACCCCCCTTCATAGACTCCTAAAACTATCCTAGGAATATCAGTTTCTCAAACAATTGAAGTTGCAGCCTATGTGAAATCTTTATTGCCTGATATGGTAGCACTAACTATTTTTCTTTATTTCATGAATCACAGTCTAAAGGCTCAAAAGCAGTTGATCGTTACTTGTCACAGTATACAAAACACCTATCTAATACTGTATACATTACCTGTCAAAAGCAGTTGAGTATTGGGGAAAATGTATGTATTTTCTCAAGTAGCTATGTGGATATAGGTCTTGCTGAAAATTTGTAACTGAGCTTGTAATCTTAACAATTGTTGTGGAACAGTTAGCTGATATGTTCATATGTGAATCATCCACCCAATTAGCTACAATGCTTTCCAAGGCCAGTATCATACCAACATTGGAGCCAAAAGAGCATGTGGTAACATCAAATGGTATCACCTTTCACATGACATTTTTTTTCATTCGAGTATGATTATCTGTGGATCTAGATTGGTTAAGTATGTGCTTGGTAGATTGGTCACTATTGAAACTACATAACATTGTTTTGTGCCTTTGCATTGCCCTTACTCTTGGAATGGCCTGACTTGATATTACTATTCTACTACTTTGCTTGTATTGTTGTCTTGTGTGCTCGTATTCTATAGCATGGTCTTAAGAAGAGGAAGAGATTATGTTGCCAGAAAAAAAATCAATTTTCTTAATATGTAAAACCACATACAAAGCCAGAAATTGTTTCAAGAACTTCCCTACATTTGTAAGAAGCTTCCAATAGTCACTGTTGATGATATAACCGTAAACTGCTACGGAATCTGGTATCATACTGAGATTGGATGATATTTAAATGACCATTTTTTCCTTCTATGTTGTTGATGATATCTTAATGCACAATATCAGAATTTTATTTTTTGCCATCTTCACCTATTTCCTACTGTTTCTATTAAATGTACGTTGATGCAAATTAATTCAAAGTAAATTATTCTTTCTAGCCAAATTGGACACATACATATGGTATGAAAATTTACGCAAAAGAGAAGGGCCCATCACTCTAGAGTCTAGGAAAGTTGGGTAAATGTAATCTTTTTATGGTACGTGATTGGATCTGGATCAAGTCTTACAGTATTAAACGTGGAATTTTGATTCAGTTTTAGAACTTTTTTTGTGTTTGAAAATAATTAAAAATGAATTGAAAATAAGCATCAGTTTGCTTAGGCACTTAATAATATTATTTTGCTAGCAAGGTATTCATTTCCATCTTTATATATTCTGTTGTCCTGTTTTTTTCCTATTTCTGCTGAACTGGACACATACATATATACAAAAACACCGGTTCCGCAGAAGAGAAGGGACACTTTACTCTAGGAAAGTTGGGTAAATGTAACCTGGTACATAATCTAATCTCGTGCAAGTCTT
>NW_021207394.1:0-1398 GCF_002162155.2 Triticum dicoccoides
TGTGTCCGGCCAAATGGGATCGAGCGTGTTGGGTTATGTGGTGCACCCCTGCAGGGAAGTTAATCTATTCGAATAGCCGTGATCTTCGGTAACAGGACGACTTGGAGTTGTACCTTGACCTTATGACAACTAGAACCGGATACTTAATAAAACACACCCTTCCAAGTGCCAGATACAACCGGTGGTCGCTCTCCCTCAGGGATATGAGGAGGGGATCGCCGGGTAGGATTATGCTATGAGATGCTATTGGAGATGCTGCTTGGAGATGCTACTTGGAGGACTACAATCTACTCTCTTCTATATGCTGCAAGACGGAGGCTACCAGAAGCGTAGTCTTCGACAGGATTAGCTATCCCCCTCTTATTCTGGCATTCTGCAGTTCAGTCCACCGATATAGCCTCCTTCCACATATACCCATGCATATGTAGTGTAGCTCCTTGCTTGCGAGTACTTGGGATGAGTACTCACGGTTGCTTTTCTCCCTCTTTTCCCCTTTCCCTTCTACCTGGTTGTCGCAACCAGATGCTGGAGTCCAGGAGCCAGACGCCACCGTCGACGACGACCCCTACTACACCGGAGGTGCCTACTACTACGTGCTGCCCGCTGATGACGACCAGGAGTGACCTAGGAGGATCCCAGGCAGGAGGCCTGCTCCTCTTTCGATCTGTATCCCAGTTTGTGCTAGCCATCTTATGGCACCCTGTTTAACTTATGTCTGTACTCGGATATTGTTGCTTCCGCTAACTCGTCTATGATCGAGCACTTGTATTCGAGCCCTCGAGGCCCCTGGCTTGTATTATGATGCTTGTATGACTTATTTTATTGGTAGAGTTGTGTTGTGATATCTTCCCGTGAGTCCCTGATCTTGATCGTACACATTTGCGTGCATGATTAGTGTACGATTAAATCGGGGGCGTCACAAGTTGGTATCAGAGCCGACTGCCTGTAGGAATCCCCCTTCCAACTCCTTGGCCAAAGTCGAGTCTAAACTTTACAAAACTTTTACTAACATGGCTGTGCGGCCCATGGGCCCACGTCGCCATTGGGTGGTAGTAGGATCTTTTACTCCTCGACCTATACTCTGGGACTCTTATTTCTCTTCTATTCGGGTTAAATGATTTTTGCTAAAATCTAACATTAGGATCTCGTTATCACTTTCACCCGGAGAGCCCCTTATTAATGATGATCGTCTGCGGCACGTGAAGACCCTGAAGATACTCTCCGTTGTTAACCCGAGAACTTATGTTCATCGCATTTGCAATTCCCCTTCCACCGTCAACCCTTATGGATAACTACTTGCAGTTGTTATTCTTACATTCATCCCCAGTTGGTCTTGTCATTACCAGATACCTCGAAACACTCGTCGTTGTCTCGATAATCCTTGAGATTATCACCTTG
>NW_021207395.1:0-1509 GCF_002162155.2 Triticum dicoccoides
CAACATATTTCCAGAGATTTCTTCAGGTGGTTGCGAACTGCCGCTTTCAAGGAGCAGGGTAAATCAAGTAAACACCCGCAAAGCTAGCTGTTCCATGCAACATGCATCGGTGTCGTCGACATGTCGTGGCGATGGCCTCTGCTAACAGGTCACGATCGACTTCCCACGCGTTTTTGAACCATGTCCATGAATTGTAATTCTATTTAATTTTATGCTCCAGTCTCTTGATACGAGCTTACAGTTATGAATCTCCCTCCCGGCGTAGCAATGCTAGGCGAAATCTTCTATTTACGTTATCCCATCTACTATACTATTTTATTTTATTCTATCTATCTATCTATTAGAGCACCTACACTGGGCATCCTCAAATCCTCCTCGGACGTTGGTGGACGCTCCCGAATAGTGACCGGACAGAAGGGAGAAGAAATAAAGTGACCCGACCGGAACCCTCATATCAGCCCTATACGTCTGTACTGTCCGCAAATCCCTCATATTAAGGACAAATGTAGGGGGGATATGAGGGCTCGCGGACACTCTGCCTCGTAGGACGCCGCCCATCCGGACCATCTTTTTTTATTCATTCTTTTTTTTCTCTTTCTTCATCTCCACCAGTCACGTGCAAGTGAATATGTAGTTCATATTGAAATCTCTAAAAAGACTTATATTTAGAAATGGAGGGAGTATATGGTAAGCATCCACCGGTGATAAGTGTATTGGTTATACACATGACGTGGACGAATGTACGTCCAAGAAAAACAAGACAACAGCTGCTGTGTCCCAATCGAAAGATTTACTATTTGACCACAACAGCTGTGGCCATCGCTAGTTTAGTGTGTTTTTGATGACGCATAACATTTTTGACTGATTTCAGTCCGTTGCGACGTCCCTGTCTCCATCACTTTCAGGGAGGTGCAGATTCAATAAACCCGCAGCAGGAAGCAGCTGTCCCATGGGGAAAGGTCAAGGTCGGCGAGGACAAGTGTTCTTAAATCCTTAATTGTTGGTTTAGTGATTATTGGCGGTCAACGTGTTGTGCCGTAGGCGTTTGCTACTGGGCTCATCGTTTCGGCGCATTTGTTAAGCCATCTCCACAAATTGTACTTAGATTTTATTCTTCAGTCCCTAAATCAATAATTCAGCTATGGATTTCCGTCATGCAGTAGCAATGCTAGCCAAAACATTAATCACAGGTTTGATATTTTTCATGTTTGAGAAATAGTTTTATTTTGAATTGAGCAAGTTGCAAGCATGTCTATGCAACCGTACAAACGTGTTTAGAGACCACTATCACCTCGACAAGGCAAGTCATGAGAAGGCCATTGCAACCTTGGTGATGCTTGCCTATTGAGAGATTTCAAACAAGACAAATGTCAAAGTTTTCACGAATATGAGTGTACCGTCCTTATGAACAACACTATAAGTGATGCCTGAATTTGGGTGAATGTAGATGATCTAACAGGGAAATCGTTCTACGAGTGTGTCATTTTACTCTCTCTCTCTCTCTCTCTC
>NW_021207396.1:0-1590 GCF_002162155.2 Triticum dicoccoides
ACATTAACGTGGTTCACCTGTCCCCTATTGAAAGGGTTCGGCTTCTTCCCAGAGCTTCCATTGCCATTTCCATTCTGGCCTTCAGGACATTCATTGGCATAATGTCCGGTCTTCGAACACTTGAAACAGGTGACTTGACTCAGGTCTCTCTTGGTTGGGGTTGATGGGGTTGTTCGGTTCTGGCCGTTGCTTCCTCCATTCCCATTACCATTCTTGTGGCCATTATGGTTGTGCGAGCTACCTCCTCCATGGGTGTGCTGAAACTTAAATCCCGGTTTAGGGGTAAAACGGGGCTTCTGCTGGGCTCCAGAGTTATACTTCCCCTGTCCATACTTCCTCTTACGGTTCTCAATCTGCTGTTGCTTCCCTTCAATCATGATGGCACGATCTACTAACTCCTGGTAGTTATTGAAACTTGCTACCATCAACGGCATGCTGAGCTCATCATTCAGTCCTTCTAGAAACTTCTCCTGCTTAGCTACATCCGTAGCAACGTCATCTGGGGCATAACGGGCTAGCTTACTAAACTCCTCCACATACTGGCCAACAGTCCTTCCTCCTTGGCGTAAGTTACGAAACTCACGCTTCTTTATGGTCATAGCTCCTGCTGAAACATGGGCAGTGCGGAAAGCTTGCTGGAATTGATCCCATGTGACAGTGTCTACCGGGTAAGTGGCTGTGAAATTCTCCCACCATGCGGCTGCGGGTCCTTCAAGCTGATGTGCTGCAAACTTCACTCTTTCTCCATCTGTGCATCCTGCAGTGGTCAACTCCCTTCCTATCTTGCGGAGCCAATCATCTGCTACAATCGGCTCGGTGCTACTGGAGTACACCGACGGATTTAGTCTAAGAAAACGAGTCAAATGATCCGCAGGTGGTGGTGGTGGGTTGTTGTTGTTGTTCTGCTGATTCTGAACTAACATCTGCATCAATTGATTCTGCTGCTGGATCAACTGAGTGAGCTCTGGTGGAAATCCATTGTCACGTCTCGGAGGCATCTGATGGGTTTAGAAAAGAAGAGAATTTTAGAATAGAATGAGGTCTAAGGGGAATCACTACCCAAATGCACATGAGCAAAAGCACACAAAATCACTCCATTCAATCAAACAAGGCTTACAACGATCTATCTATCGCAAGTGCGTGTACTATAATGTTTACATGGGGAAAATACTACTAATATGTGGGGGACTTCTAGAAATTTGAACCGGTGGAAGATTCCATGATGTCTGCTCCAGCTTCGTCTTCAAAATCGGGTTCACTTGGATCCGAATCGGTGTCGTCGAGGATGATGTAGTCGTCTGGACATGCGACGTACTTGTCTTCATTCTTGAGCTCCAATTTCTTCTTGAGTTCTTCAATCTCATACTTAAGATCGTTATTGTGCCTTACGACAGCTACGATCTCGTCCATGTAGTCCTTGCGTAGATTCTTCATCTCTCCTTCTAGCTCGATGATCCTTGCCTTCGCATTCTTCAACTCTACCATATCATTGCACATCTGGTTCTCATGGCGTCGAATGTGCTGGTTTAACTCCTGGATAAAAGCTGCAATGGATCTATCCTTCTTGGGGCTGACTATGTCCCATTTGTC
>NW_021207397.1:0-975 GCF_002162155.2 Triticum dicoccoides
CTGACGTGTGGGGGCCACACGTCAGTGACACAGGTTAGACAGGGGGGTTAGTTTAATTTAATTAAAGATTAGGGCACTAGGGCCCACATGTCAGTGGCTCTGGGGTTAGATTAGGTGGTGATTAGCTTAAGCTCATCACCTGATGGCGGGGGCCCACCTGTCAGTGTCAGCAGAGGGGGTAGTTAAGATAAAATAGTTAAACTAATATACAGGGGGGGGGGCTGGCCCCACCTGTCATCGACCCAGAGAGGGGGGGGGTCCCGCCGTGGTCAACGTGGTCAGACCCACCGGCGGCTTGACGCCGGCGAGGCCAGACGCGGTGGTGCGCGTCGGAAACCAACTACAGGGGCTCTTTTGGCGCGCAGGAAGCAGCTACGGGGAGAGGGTGGAGTGGCGCATCCAACGGTGGCGGTGGCGGAGGCTAGGGTGGCCGGAGCTGCCGGCGGCGACCTCTTTTGCGGCTGCCGGAGTTCGGGCAATCTCGGGGTCGGGGTTAGGGAGCACGGCAGGAGGAGCTGGGGCGTGCTACAGACTCCTGAGATCATGGTGAGCACGTCAGTGGGCTCAGATACGAGCTGGGGTGGCTGTGGCCACGGCCACGCCATGGCCGGCGGCGAGAGATTCTCGGGCAAAGTGGTGGGGCTAGCTAGAGAGGGAGGTGGGGCACGGGGAGAGAGGGAATCGGGTCGAGGGCTCACAGCGGTTCTTCTGGTGCTGCTGGCGAGGCAGGGGAGGCACGGGGTCCGGCGAATCGACGGAGGGGAGCTTCGGTGGCCGGCGACGGAACAGCGATGGTGGCGGCGTTGCAGGGCTTCCGGAGGGCCGTGGGTCGGTGGGAAGGAAGGAGGGGGTCGAGGCGGAGCTCGTGGGTGTGTCGGAGAGGCTAGGGGTGGCCGGTGGCCACGAGAGAGCTCGTCGGCGGCGGCGGGTGTGTTCGGTGGCTGCGCGCGAGAGAGCCAGAGGAGGAGAGGAGCT
>NW_021207398.1:0-1109 GCF_002162155.2 Triticum dicoccoides
CTCTCGTGACGGTTGTGGTATTTGCAAAGGTGGTGGCACGTCCCCCGCGATCGACAAAGCCCATGAATTGACTCTGGATCCTGTCATGATTAGTAGAACAAGAAACAAAACCCAAAAATAATGTTCCTATAACTACTAGGATGTGGTGGTAAAACGCTCACAGTAAAGCAAATATCAATGTCTTACAAGTTCTTACCATGCAGCAGGCGGTGATCGGCAACCAGCGGTGTCAAGTAACTCCGAATATTGAGTAAAGCGATTGCCAGGGGAGCGTACGTATACACGGTGTAGAAATATGTGGAGCTGGGTTGGCTATATATGGTAGCAAAAGATTAGCAATAATCAATTCAAAGATGCAACGTTGAATAAACGCTCAACGACGGTACTGTGCTGGTCCTAGGCTAGACCGAACTAGAGACGCGAGCCTAGAACACTAATGAGGTCACGTCGTAGCACAACTAGCATCAATGAAGGACACTAAGTAGCTCTGGACAGCAAGATATAAATGAAGATCACAACGGCAGTAAAGATAATGAGGTGAAACAACAGCCAAGCAGGATATATCAACAACTTTGTCTCCAACTTTCCTCTGAAAAAGTTTGTGCCGATTTTTTTGTTTTTTTTCTTCTCTCTTTTTTTTCCTCACACTTTTTTTTTTCTCTCCTTTTTTTTTCTCTGACTTTTTTTTCTCCTTTTTTTTCTCTTGTTTTTTTTCTCTCTTTTTTTCTCCCTCTTTCCAAAACAAACTAGATAAGATGCAGATTGGATCAAGTGAAGATGTGAACGATCTCAACTATTATTATGACAATGAATGATGGGTAGCACGTGGTGGAAATTGATGGATGGGTGGTGGACAGCGGAAGAGATAATGATGCAGCGGTGGCGTGACTAATGTGAACAGAACTCGAAACTCTAAACGAACTAGACACTAAGACCAGCAACTCGACACGACGATGCAACCGATAATTCAACTATGCAAGCAATGAAAAGAAAATTGCAAAGGCTCAGACTGGCTTGGACCAAGGATGAATAGATCTAACTCTTTTTTGTGGCTTTTTCTTGGACAATAGGTAAGAAAATAAATCTAATCTAGGAAAACTGGAAATTCT
>NW_021207399.1:0-1267 GCF_002162155.2 Triticum dicoccoides
TATACTCCTTATAGTCTAGAATGGTCTGAATCTCTCTATTTAATCCACCCAGAAAACGTGCAAGCATAGCTTCATTCTCCTCAACAATACCACATCTAATCATGCCAGTTTGTAATTCCTGATAATATTCTTCTACAGAATTTTTTCCTTGTCTTAAACGCTGCAATTTTTGAAGCAATTCACGTTGATAATATGGTGGAACCCAACGCGTACGCATAGCAGTTTTCAAAGCAGCCCAAGTAGTTGGAATAGGATATAATCTACAATGTTCAGACCACCATACACATGCAAAACTAGTGAAAGCACAAACAGCAGCAGCAACTCGTCTCTCCTCAGGATATTGTAAACATGTAAATCGTTGTTCAGTTTCTAACTCCCAAGCAAGATATATATCAGGAACATATCTACCCTCAAATGGTGGAATATTCAATTTCAGTTTAGGAATATGGACATCATCGCGTACCTGAGGTGGTGGTGCAGGCCTACCATTACGAATATATACCTGAGGTCGACCTGCTGGTGGTGGTACAGGTGGCTGCACGTAGTGTTGATTTTGATCAACCTCATCCTCATAATCTCCCAAATAATCATCCTCCTCCGCATCAGCAGCAGGAGCCACAGAAGTATCAACAGCAGCACCAACAGTTTGGCCAAACGCAAGAGGAACACGGCTTGCTCGGCGGAGGTCTGCTTCGCGACGTGGAGGTAGTCGTTGTTGTTGTTGTTGGAGAGGTGCGTTAGGTGCAGCGGGTGGTGGTGGTGGAAGACGCGCAAGCAATTCATTGAACTTGTTATCGAGCTTTGTTTCGAACGTCTTTTCAAGGCCAGTGATCTTCTCCATGGCCTCTTCAAAATTGTTCAGCACATCTTGCACCTGTTCAGTCATCATTTGCTGAAACTTATCATGAAGCTCCTTGTTCGATAAATTCTCCCAGTCAATCTCGTCGGCTTGTGATCCTGGCATGGTTAGCAGTAATAGAAACACACAAGAATATGATCCTACAGACTACGAACAAGTGGTGGTGGTGGGTGTCACAAATCCGTCAAGCAAATCTCAAATTCTTACCAGTTCTTACCCAGCAGCAGGCGGTGATCGGCAACCGTTGTAGTCAAAAACTCTCAAAGCTTGGATAGAGCGATTACCAGGGAGAGTCAAACGCACGACGTAGATGTATGTGGAGCTGGGAAGGCTTATAATATGGTAGCAAAAAGGGTCAGCAATAATCAATTCAGAGATGCAAAGTTGAATAAACGCTCAACGACGGTA
>NW_021207400.1:0-969 GCF_002162155.2 Triticum dicoccoides
ACTTATGTTTCATCAAGTAGATATCCCCATATCTGCTCAAATCATCTTGTGAAGGTCAGAAAATAATGATACCTGCTGTAAGCCTTTCATCGGACCACATACATCGGTATGTATGATTTCCAACAAATCTGTTGCTTGCTTCATTGTTCCGGAGAACGGCGTTTTAGTCATCTTGCCCATAAGGCATGGTTCGCAAGCATCAAGTGATTCATAATCAAGTGATTCCAAAATCCCATCAGCATGGAGTTTCTTCATGCGCTTTACACCAATATGACCTAAACGGCAGTGCCATAAATAAGTTGCACTATCATTATTAACTTTACATCTTTTGGTTTCAATATTATGAATATGTGTATCACTAAGATCGAGATCCAATGAACTATTTTCATTGGGTGTGTAACCATATAAAGTTTTATTCATGTAAACCGAACAACAATTTATTCTTTTACTTAAATGAATAACCGTATTACAATAAACATGATCAAATCATATTCATGCTCAACGCAAACACCAAATAATCACTTATTTAGTTTCAACACTAATCCCGTAATTATAGGGAGTGTGCGATGATGATCATATCAATCTTGGAACCACTTCCAACACACATCGTCACTTCACCCTTAACTAGTCTCTGTTTATTCTGCAACTCCCGTTTCGAGTTACTAATCTTAGCAACTGAACTAGTATCAAATACTTAGGGTTTGCTATAAACACTAGTAAAGTACACATCAATAACATGTATATCAAATATACTTATGTTCACTTTGCCATCCTTCTTATCCGCCAATCACTTGGGGTGATTCCGTTTCCGGTGACCAGTCCCTTTGCAGTAGAAGCACTTAGTCTCAGGCTTAGGACCAGACTTGGGCTTCTTCACTTGAGCAGCAACTTGCTTGCCGTTCTTCTTGAAGTTCCCCTTCTTCCCTTTGCCCTTTTCTTGAAACTAGTGGTCTTATCAACCATCAACAC
>NW_021207401.1:0-609 GCF_002162155.2 Triticum dicoccoides
GGCCAGAATCGGCCAAAACTGCCAGTATTGATTACAGACATGTAAGCGCACCCTTGGGTTGACTAACTATGGAAATCGCTTCGGGACCCCAAATCGGTGAGTAATAATCCAAGAGATGGGCCAGAATCGGCCAAAACTGCGAGTGTTGATGACCAACACGTAAACGCATCACAGGGTTTGTTAATCGTGGAAATCACTCTCGGACCCGAAAACAGTGAGTAATATCGATGAAACAGGCCAGAATCGGCCAAAACTAGCAGTATTGATGACCGACACGTAAACACATCCCAGGGTTTGTTAATCGTGGAAATTACTTCGGGACCCAAAAACAACGAGTAATAGTCCTTGAAACGGGCCAGAATAGGCCAAAACTGCCACTGTTGATGACCGAGACGTAAACGCATCCCAGGGTTTGTTGATAGTGGAAATCACTCTCCAACCCCAAAACAGTGCGTAATAGTCCATGAAACGGGCCAGAATCGGCCAAAACTGCCAGTGTTGATGACCAACACGTAGATGCGTTTCAGGGTTTGTTAATCGTGGTAATAACTCTGGGACCCCAAAACAGTGAGTAATAGTCCATGAAACGGGCTAGAATCGGCCAAAACT
>NW_021207402.1:0-1223 GCF_002162155.2 Triticum dicoccoides
GGTCATAGCATTTGCCGAGGAAACTGAGAGGAATCCCAGTTAGAGATGATGATAACACGTAGTGCTTGTGCGTGCTCTCAAGAACTTGAGCATTTCCACAATCATCAAGGTTTTACCAACATCCGTGTCAAGGATCCTGGCAACACAACATACTACCATGATGAATAGCGATGGACGATGCAGATGCAAAGGAGGATAACACCTTCTCAGATTACACCTTAGCGAAGCCAAGGAACAAAATCTGGATGATCGACCGAGAGACATTTAGCACTCCGCTTCTAATGTTCTCCTTGATGTGCTAGTGTAACCCATTCATAGAAATGGTCTGGTATCTAGAACATCAAGTAAAGGTCGGACTTCGGAAAGACAAAAAATCATAAGGCACAACTAGGGAGTAAATCCTACGAAATCCCTATGGGGGGGGGTGGCCAACTTCATCAATCAAGATATTATAATAACAGGTCTTCCGGCTGGGTGTGTTGGGCACGACATCCACTTTACCGGTTATTGCGCGACCAATATTATAGTTCTTGGGGAAATGTTCCAACCATCATATCTGCCTGAGATTCAGCTCTGGTTGGTGTTAGGATATTCCAGGCTCATCGAGTCTTAGGAAGAAAAATGAGAGTTTGCAACACAAATCGACGAGATGACGTTGCGGGATTCTCGGGAGATGAACTACGATAGCAAGCTCCAAAACATGAGCTGGTTCTGCTACAAACATGTGAACACGTTGTCCCAGACAAGCATGGCCACATGGTAGTCTTATAATAAAACACTACCGAGTTCAGGAGGGGGAACCATCAACGAGGGTATCGAAGTTCTTTCATAAGTCCGGATTAGCTCTTATGAAGGAACTCCTTCTCCTTGAACAAATCAATCAGTGGCTTGGTGTGCTAGGGATACATATAGATTGAAGGTTGCAAGTCTTCAAACCACAGCATTCTTCGCACGTGTGCATGACTGATTTGGAATGATTCCAAAGAAAGCAACATTGACTTTCTCGAATCCACGGCGGCAACTTGCATCAGATGCACATGAATTAAAGGAAGTCACTACCTTCATCCAAACATATGCTTCATGAGCTAGCATGAACAAATGCTTTCAAAAGTTTCCAACACTAGCTTAATGTTCAGCAAAATTATGGAGAAGACAAGGATGTTGTCAATGGGCTCAACAACAATTCATCTGGGTTTCCTTTTAAAAGGAATTCCATAGTTAAG
>NW_021207403.1:0-2355 GCF_002162155.2 Triticum dicoccoides
CTCCGCCGCCGGTCCTTTCCGCAGCTGCGGGCACTCGCGCCGGAAGTGCCCGTGCTCCCCGCACTTGTAGCAGCGCCTGCGCCTGTTGCCGCCGCTCCCCGACGCCACGCTGCGCCCGTCGTCATCGTCCCGAGCACCGCCGTGTCGACGCTCCCGCGCTGCCCACTGCGCCGCCGTCATGAGCAGCTGCTCACCCCCGCACTCGCCGACGTCTTGTCCACGGCGCCGAACCCGCTCATCGAACACACGCAGCCGCCCGAGCGCTTCGTCGAACGCCATCGTCGTCATGTCGTGGAACTGCTCGATGCTGGCGACGACGGGGAAGAGGCGATCCGGCACCGTATCTAGCAACTTCTTGACATGTGCTGTGTCGCCCAGCGTCTCCCCGAGGTTGGCATACCTCGCCGCCATTGCCGCGAGCCTCCCGCCGTACATGTCGAGCTCCTCGCCGTCTGCCATCTTCATCCGGTCGAATTCGCCGCGCAGCGTCCCCAGCCTCGCCACGCGGACCCGATCGGCGCCAACGAACCTCACCTTCAGGGAGTCCCATACCTCCCTGGCGGTGAGCTTCGTCGACACCTGCAGCAACACATCCTCCGGCAACGCCCCGAGAAGCAACGCGCGCGCCATCTTGTCCTTCCGCCCGTTCACCGCCGCGTCGCCCCGCGCCACCGCCTCCCATACGGTGTGGACGTCGAGGATCGCCTGCGTCTTGATGGCCCAGACCGTGTAGTTGTCCGCGGTCAGCATCGGCATCGCCATCGTCGCCGATCCGCCCGCGCCGCCGCCGTGTGGGACGAGCGCCATGGTCGCCGATGATCGCCCGAACCGAAGCTTTGTATACCAATTGTTATTGCAGCTCTCTCTCTCGTAGCTAGAGGTAGAGGAAGGAGGAGCACACAGTACACTGGAGTTTCACCCGGCTTCGCAGCCCCGTTACTATTCCCAGAGTACTGACTCGACTTACAAACACACTCGTGACCGTGCTTTGTAGTCCTACAGCAGAGTAGCGCCCACGCACACATGACTCGGCCATGGCCACTAATCCATGCATGCACGCACCACTTCCGGCCACTAGCTAACTAATCCACCCATGCACTAACAAACTTACTTGACCGGCCCACGCAAGTAGGTAGCTTATCCATCCGTTGCATGCACGGACTAATCAACGATGCATGCACTGACTACTACCACTACGCCACACACGCACGCACACCTATGCCACGTCGCGGCTGCGTCCCGCGCATCACCAACACGCCCGACGAACCCGACGAGCCCGACGGCACAAGCGTGTCCCGCCCGTCCCGCGCGCATCCGGTGCCCGACGAGCCCGACCACACATGCCATGGCTTATTCCAACACCCAGTACTCAAACGCATCCCAGCCAAGGAGCTCGGATATGATTCCGGCGCTGCGCAATATGTCACAGGAAGTGAGCATGGATGAAGCGGACGAGTCTGTTGGCGCGTCCGCCTTGGGCAAACGTACTGCTGCTAGTGACCAAGTTGCTGCCGCAGGAGGAGAGGAGAATGACAAGGCCATGGTGGATTCTGCTAACACAAACAACCCGGCTGTTCTTGCGCGTTCAGGTACACCAAAGAAGCGCCGGACTCTTGAGTCTCTGGACGGGCAGCAGACTACGCATGGTGGTGGGATGACGGAACATGTCATGATGGACGGAGCTCACACAATGGAGGCAGTCGGCCCAGGGGCCGCCGACGAGCTGACGGGGCCGATGGAGCCCCGTCAGGAGCAACGAATATCCTAAGCTGGAACTGCCGAGGGGCGGGGAACACTCGGACTGTTCGTGATCTTGTGAGTCTGGTTCAGGCTCAGTCCCCTAGTATCGTTTTTCTTTGTGAAACTAGGCAATCAAAAAATAAAATGCAGAGGTACCGTGCTCGGTTAGGGTTAAGAGGTTTTGATGCTTTCGATTGTGTCGGTCGTAGTGGAGGCCTTGCTTTGTATTGGCATGAGTCTGTGAGTCTTGATGTAAAAGAAATAAATGAACGCTATATTGATGCGTATGTATCTGGCGCGGATGGTGAGCCACCGTGGCGGCTTACCTGTGTCTACGGCGAGCCTCGGACGGAGGACCGTCACCGCATGTGGTCCCTCCTCCGTAATCTCCACCAGCAGGCCAGTATGCCATGGGTTGTGGTGGGTGATTTCAACGAGGCGATGTGGAGTTTTGAGCACTTCTCCGACACACCACGCTCGGCAGATCAGATGCTTGATTTTCGTGATGTTCTTGAGGTTTGTGGACTGGGCGACCTCAGTTTTGCAGGGCTCCCATACACCTTTGATAATCAGCGTAGGGGACGGGCGAACGTCAAGGTTCGCCTTGACCGTGTT
>NW_021207404.1:0-1029 GCF_002162155.2 Triticum dicoccoides
TTGTGCCTCTGATTTTGCTCAGCTTGTGTGACCTGCACACTCAAAACACGTTGAGCAACTAAACATTCATACCTGTCAGCGTCTTCAGGAGCCATGTATTGCGTCTCATGATCAGAATCATCTCCACCATGTTCTTCACGTGTAATAAGAGCCAAAGTCTCCTCATCATAGTCACTAGCGGACTCATATCCACCATCCGCGGTAGCAATCATCACACGCGGAGATTTGCATTCTCTCGCATAATGACCTCCTCCCTTACAACGACGACAAATAATATCACTTGTGTGCCCTGTTGATGCCATGGAAGAAGAAGAACGCTGTGCAGGCCCCGCAGGTGCGCTCTTGGCAGATAATGGTGGTTGTGCCTATTTTCTTGTATCACGGCTGGAGGTGGCACCGGATGGAGGTGCTGGTGCAGTTGAAGTAGAAGATGCACGTGGTGTCGATGATGAAGGTCGGCCTGCAGAAAAGTTAGTTCGCCCCAATGCTTGTCGATCCTGCACTTCACGTTCAGCTTTACAAGCAAGATGGAATAAACGAGTGATATTAGTATACTCCTTATAGTCTAGAATGGTCTGAATCTCTCTATTTAATCCACCCAGAAAATGTGCAAGCATAGCTTCATTCTCCTCAACAATACCCCATCTAATCATGCCAGTTTGTAATTCCTGATAATATTCTTCTACAGAATTTTTCCCTTGTCTTAAACGCTGCAATTTTTGAAGCAATTCACGTTGATAATATGGTGGAACCCAACGCGTACGCATAGCAGTTTTCAAAGCAGCCCAAGTAGTTGGAATAGGATATAATCTACAATGTTCAGACCACCATACACATGCAAAACTAGTGAAAGCACAAACGGCAGCAGCAACTCGTCTCTCCTCAGGATATTGTAAACATGTAAATCGTTGTTCAGTTTCTAACTCCCAAGTAAGATATATATCAGGAACATATCTACCCTCAAATGGTGGAATATTCAATTTCAGTTTAGGAATATGGACATCATCTCGTACCTGAGGTGGTGGTGCA
>NW_021207405.1:0-1496 GCF_002162155.2 Triticum dicoccoides
TCTGGTTGGCTGAATAATAACACTTGTCTAAGCCCGAAAATCTTTGCCAAGTGGAGAAACTTGGCAATGCCCAATCATCTTTTCCAAGTGCTGAAACTTTGCCGCAATAGTTGGCCTATCATATGGCTGGAACGATACGAGATCGCACCATGTACATGATTTTGTCGAGGGCCTTGGGAAGGCGCTCGGCAAATACCACCACGAGATATCAGATCGTGCCACATGGTACCTCAGCATAGTGTGATACTTAGCACACACACCTATGTTCAGTGTTACATTCGGCAAATCTTTTGTCAACTTATAAATTTGTTTCACCACTAGCCCTTATTTGGCCCTTTCTTAAATTTCGCTTCCCTTTTTGGCCCAAAAAACTTTTTTCTTCCATTCTTCACACTAGTAGAAAAACACCTATTAGTCCCGGTTCGTAAGGGCCTTTAGTCCCGGTTCATGAACCGGGACTAATGGGTCGTTACTAATACCTCCACCCATTAGTCCCGGTTCAAACACGAACCGGGACAGATGTGCCTCCACGTGGCCAGTCCGCCGAGCCCAGTCAGGGGGGCCTTTGGTCCCGGTTGGCACCAACCGGGACCAAAAGTCCATGTTTTGTTTTTAGAAAAGTGGCTGCTTTAGGGGTTTTGGGGGTTATTTTTAAGTTGTTATTAGCTAGCTAATAGAGAGAAATGTCCTCTCTTATATCTTCGTCCTTGGTTTACCAACGCTGCTGCTATGTTCATTTCACCCGCTGATATAACAACTCATGCATGCTCGCATCATACATCATCATATATAATAACAAGTCCTACTAATCGTGCATCATCATACAACTTCTACTCGTTATTAATAATAAGTCATCGAACCCAACCCTACATAATTGTTCTTAGCACATGATCATCAGTATCAGATAGGACCTAAACACCCTTAAGGCAAAATAGCATAAAACAATATAGACCCGGACTCTCCATTATGAAGAATGGCGATCATCCTATCTCCAATTCTTGCCCTTCGCTGCCTTTTGCTTCCAAGAAGCTCCTTACAACTGTCCATACATTTTTTCCATTCTTTGATTGTCATGTCTTCACTTCTTTTAGAAACCCGGTATGGACAGTTGAGATTCGTAGAAAGACCTGGTTGTATGTTCAAAACATGAAGGGTACTGTGCGTATACATCAGATGAGGCACACAATCATTCGGGATTATCTGTTGAAAAACATAGTAATAACTTCATAGTTAGCAATGATGTACTAGTTTTAGAAGTGTGCAAAAAGATGCACGGATGTCGTAATAGTAAAAAATCTTACCAGGGTATCTCCATGGTAGTTACCGTAGTTCAACACGTGCACTAGTGGCACGTATTGACCATAATGTTGAGGAGTTTGATTGTAGATATTGTAATTCTCAAGATCAGTACAAAATGCAACCAGATGATTTTTCTCCTGATAAGTTAATTCGGAGCCTTCGGCGTAGTAGGTTCTGTTTACCATCTTCCGCACATT
>NW_021207406.1:0-669 GCF_002162155.2 Triticum dicoccoides
CAAAGGGCGGGAAGCGACGGCCTTTGGTCCCGGTTGGTGCCACCAACCGGGACTAAAGGGGTGCATTGGTAAGGCCTTGTGCTAGAACTGGCGCGGTGCGGTGCGGTGGGATGTTTAGTCCCACCTTGCTAGCCGAGAGGGCTCGATAGTGGTTTATAAGCGCTGCTGCGCTGACCACTTCGAGCTCCTGTCAAATGCAGGCTTACGGGCCTAAAGTCACTTATCTGCCTGTGGGCCTACTGGGCCTCCTGCGGGCCTGAATCCTAGCCCATGGTAGGGTTTCTAGTCGTATTCAGGCCGTGCGGGCCCACTAGGAGGCACTTTTTTGTTTTCTTTACTTATTGTTGCTATTTTTATTTTTATTTCCAGTTTTTTTTGTTTTGTTTTCTGCATTATTTATTTTCTTTTGTTTTTTGCTTTATTTTTAAATTCTTTTTGCTTTTAGTTTTAGAAAAATTATAAACTTTCTGTTAGTGCCATTAGTTTTCAAATTTGAAAACACATTTTTTGTTTTTTTGTTTTCTTTCTTGCTTTATTTATTTTATTTTGTTTCTACTTACAACAAAATACTTATTGTTGCTATTTTTATTTTTTTTTCCAGTTTTTTTGTTTTGTTTTCTGCATTATTTATTTTCTTTTGTTTTTTGCTTTATTTTTTAATTCTTTTTT
>NW_021207407.1:0-1755 GCF_002162155.2 Triticum dicoccoides
GGCAAGTACAATACCGCTGGACAAAGGGAATTGTATACGGGATTGATTAAGTCCTTGACATCGTGGTTCATCCGATGAGATCATCGTGGAACATGTGGGAGCCAACATGGGTATCCAGATCCCGATGTTGGTTATTGACCGGAGAACGTCTCGGTCATGTCTGCATGTCTCCCGAACCCGTAGGGTCTACACACTTAAGGTTCGATGACGCTAGGGTTATAAAGGAAGTTTGTATGTGGTTACCGAATGTTGTTCGGAGTCCCGGATGAGATCTCGGACGTCACGAGGAGTTCCGGATTGGTCCGGAGGTAAAGATTTATATATGGGAAGTCATCATACGGTCACCGGAATAATTCGGGGGTTTACCGGTATTGTACCGGGACCACCGGAGGGGTTCCGGGGGTCCACCGGGAGGGTCCACCTGCCCCGGAGGGCCTTATGGGCTGAATGTGGAGAAGGGACCAGCCCCTTAGTGGGCTGGGCGCCTCCCCCCTAGGGCCCATGCGCCTAGGGTTCTGGGGGAACCCTAAAGGGGGGGCGCCCCCTTGCCTTGGGGGGCAAGGCAACCCCCCTTGGCCGCTGCCCCCTCCTCAGATGGGATCTGAGGGTGCCGGCCCCCCTCTCCCTTGCCCCTATATATATGTGTGGAGGGTGGAGGGCAGCCATACCTTTGCCTTTGGTGCAGCCCCTCCCCTCTCCCAAGTCCTTCTCCTCTCCCGCGGTGCTTGGCGAAGCCCTGCAGGATTGCCACGCTCCTCCATCACCACCACGCCGTTGTGCTGCTGCTGGATGGAGACTTCCTCAACCTCTCCCTCTATCCTTGCTGGATCAAGGCATGGGAGACGCCACCGGGCTGTACGTGTGTTGAACGCGGAGGTGCCGTCCGTTCGGCACTAGGATCTCCGGTGATTTGGATCACGACGAGTACGACTCCTTCAACCCCGTTCTCTTGAACGCTTCCGCTTAGCGATCTACAAGGGTATGTAGATGCACTCTCCTTCCCCTCGTTGCTGGTCTCTTCATAGATAGATCTTGGTGACACGTAGGAAAATTTTGAATTTCTGCTACGTTCCCCAACAGTGGCATCATGAGCTAGGTCTATTGCGTAGATTCTATGCACGAGTAGAACACAAAGTAGTTGTGGGCGTTGATTTTGTTCAATATGCTTACCGTTACTAGTCCAATCTTGATTCGACGGCATCGTGGGATGAAGCGGCCCGGACCAACCTTACACGTATGCTTACGTGAGACCGGTTCCACCGACAAACATGCACTAGTTGCATAAGGTGGCTGGCGGGTGTCTGTCTCTCCCACTTTACTCGGATCGGATTCGATGAAAAGGGTCCTTATGAAGGGTAAATAGCAATTGGCATATCACGTTGTGGTTTTTGCGTAGGTAAGAAACGTTCTTGCTAGAAACCCATAGCAGCCACGTAAAACATACAAACAACAATTAGAGGACGTCTAACTTGTTTTTGCAGGGTATGCTATGTGATGTGATATGGCGAAAGGATGTGATGAATGATATATGTGATGTATGAGATTGATCATGTTCTTGTAATAGGAATCACGACTTGCATGTCGATGAGTATGACAACCGGCAGGAGCCATAGGAGTTGTCTTTATTTATTTATGACCTGCGTGTCAACATAAACGTCATGTAATTACTTTACTTTATTGCTAAAGCGTTAGCCATAGTAGTAGAAGTAATAGATGACGTGACAACTTCAAGAAGACACGATGATGGAGATCATG
>NW_021207408.1:0-2143 GCF_002162155.2 Triticum dicoccoides
AGTAGTAATCATGCACATACTGCTGAATGTTCCCTGCTGGACCAGGGAGAGAAGTGATGAAAAACAAGGCATGAATGCATGGCAACCCAGTTATCTGCCATTGCCTACAACTGCAAGTTCTAGCTTCTAAATCCACTGGATATCTCCATTCCCTCTTCTCTTTATCCAAATATGATATCTCTGTTGTGGTACCCGAGCAAAGAGTCATGTTCATTTCCAAGCCTGTTGTTTTCTGCATCAGTTCATTCATCACGACAGGGATGATAATGTGGCCCATGAATTTTGCCTCGGCTATTCCTGCACGATAATGAAATTTCTGCATGTATTCTATCCTTATCCTGTCCAGCAAATCCACCACATAATGACCCTTTAGTTTCCGGATCGTTGAGTTGAAAGACTCTGCTAGATTATTGTGCACATAGTCAACTTTGCTCAGTTCACTGAATTGGCTTCTGGCCCATAACTTGGAGTGGTGTGTTTCCAAGTATTCTTTCACTTTGGGATTCATGTATAACTGCCTCAAGTG
This sequence comes from Triticum dicoccoides, assembly GCF_002162155.2. Lineage (NCBI taxonomy): Eukaryota > Viridiplantae > Streptophyta > Magnoliopsida > Poales > Poaceae > Triticum > Triticum dicoccoides. The sequence goes on from NW_021207408.1 coordinate 527, forward strand.
GTAGTTGTGCTTCTTCACACTGCAAGTCAAAGATGCTGGCCATAAATTGTCGGTATACACCTTTCCTTTGAATTTCTTCATGAAATTTGCAGCAAGGTGACGCATGCATTCCCTATGCTCTACTCCAGGGAACAAATTTTCCACGGCCACTTCTAAACCTTTGCAGGCATCTGTATGAATGATCAACCCATTGGGATGTGCAATAGCCCGGCACAGATTATGCAAAAACCAAGTCCAGCTATCCTCAGACTCTATCTCCAGCACACCGTAGGCAACTGGAAATACAAAACTGTGTGCATCAACTACACAAGCAGCTACTAACTGTCCTTTAAACCCCTGTGGGAAAAGTGGCATCAATAGCCAAATAAGGCCTGCAACCTGCCAAAAAACCCTGGCGACAAGCCTCAAAGCAGACAAAAACCCTCCTAAGGCATTCCTTGGTCTTTGTCACTCCCTTGAATGTGTACTCCACGGTGTGGTGATCAATATCTACAATACTATCTGGGCTTGTCCTCTCCACTTCACCTTTGAATGAATACAACAATTGAAAATTTTCCTGCCAGTTACCATAAATAGAATCCATAGCATGTTGTTTACCATTGAACAACCTCATGTATGGTAAATCTATCTTGAATTTATCTTTGATGTTCTTCTGCAATTCCTTTGGACCCACTTGCTAGTTTTCTTTCACCCACTTCTTTACTTCTTCTGCCACCCATCTTGACTTGGCTCTACTGATTGTATCCTTCCTAAGGGTTGATTCCTGGCATGTGTGCTTAAAAGGGTTCACTTTGACCTGAACATCAGTGCTATTACGTATTTTAGATGCGAGCAGCCTCCATGGACAACCCTCAGTCGGACAGTGCACTCTATAACGTACTTGATCGCTCTTGTCAACTTTGAAAGTACGTCCTACCTTGATGCAGTATGTCACAACTGCATTTCTACACTCATTCATGGATGCAAAAACTGTACCTTCTTCCAAATTAGGGTTCAAAGGGTCCCATTCAATAGCTGCAAGGTCTTCGTCCTCACCCACCGCGTCATCATCCACACGGACTGCATTGTGAGCCTCATCTTGGTTATCAGCCCGAGGTGCCCGTCGTAAATTCCGAATAACATCAGAATATAGCTTCCCTTCATCAACCCCAGAATTGTAGTCATCATGCTCCACTTCAAGGGGGACCCTACTGCTGTTGCCCACACTTGTCGAGCCACCACGTCGTCGTGCACCAACTGAACTGTTCTGGCTAGAGATGCCATTACGACGACTTGGTTCTCCCCGAGATGTTGCACCCGTCATCCTAGGTCCAAATGCCTGCTCAAGCACATCAACTTCTAGCCTCACATGAAAATTATCTTTCTCTTTATGCCTAACAAACATGGTAGCTAGCTCTTCATCATTACTAACTGTCACCCATTTCTTTTCCCCATCATAGTATTTGTATACCACTTCATCAAGCAAACCCCAAGGATATTGGCTACAAATTACCTCCCCAAATTGTCTGAAACTCCAATTACTAGCCATTGGCAACCGATAATCAAAACCTCCTTGGTATTTCTTCTGATCCATTGCATCGAACGTGTACCGGTCCCTTCTAATGTGCATCAAGAAAG
>NW_021207409.1:0-1166 GCF_002162155.2 Triticum dicoccoides
GACTAAACCTATGCCCCCAGGGGTCATGGGCCATCTCCCCGGAAACTCCTGCACGTTGCGTACGCGGCCGGTGAGCAGACCTAGCTACCTCCTTCAACAAGGCAGGCGCTTGCGCAGTCCAACCCGGCGCGCGCCACTCAGTCGCTGACGTCTATTAAGCTTTGGCTGATGTATACGACGCAGAACGCCCATACTATGCCCACGTGATGGTTAGTGCTATCAGGCCAGAGGCCCCTCGGATCAAATATCCAAATCGTAGTGGATTAGGAACGCGCGGTAACAAGCAGAGACTCACGAAAGAGGTGACCCCGTTGCCCCGTCTCGAGGACTTGCGGCAAGGGCTAAGAATGCCCGGCCATGCCTCGTAATTATCTCACGGGCACCTTCCAGGTCAACCCGTCTCCACATCACTTTCCAAGTAACAGTTGTAAAGTCCAAGTATCCGTGTGTCCAAACATCAAGAGGAAAAACCCAAGGAATCACCCCCGGTGGGTTCCACTCAATGTAATCATCAAGGTGAATGTAGAGGAATCACCCTCGAGGTTCACACTTGAGGGGTTGCACGACAGAGCCGTATCGGAAGTGGTTAAGGAGGAAATCACCCTCGATGACCACGACCGAATAGCTACACTACAGGTTAACATCAGAAGTGTTGTAGAGGTCTCACCCTCGGCACTTGATAGTAACCCAGCAGTGTCGAGCAACTAAGGGGAAAGTGATGTGCGGTGCCGGTGCCTGGTCTTCAATCCCGTTGATCGGGTCTTCAATGATGAAGCAGGGGCAACAAGGACAAGGTGGGGGTCACTGATGGATCACTAACCAACCTATACTAAGCAGTTTAGGATAAGTAGGTAAGGTACAACAACAGATACAAAAGCAGGCTATGCATCAGAATAGGTGCAAACAATAACAGTAGCAAAATCTAATGCAAGCATGAGAGAATGGAATGGGCGATATCGGGATGATCAAAGGGGGGGGGCTTGCCTGGTTGATCTGGCAAGGAGGGGTCGTTGTCGACGACGTAGTCGATCACCGGGGCATCAGCGGCCTCGGGGTCTACCGGAGAGAAGAGGGGGAAGAAACAGTAAATACATAGCAAACAGAGGTAACACTAAGCATGACATGACGATACGTAGCGCTAAGCGTGCTCTAACGCGGTCCTAGAC